>NC_064817.1:102840967-102842244 GCF_023721935.1 Panthera uncia
CCCCCCCCCCCCCCCCCCGCCACCTCCCTCCTCCTCTTGCTTCGCCCGCTTCCCCGGCGGCGTGGAGAAGAGCAAAGTTGCGACAGCGGCCGAGGGGCTCTGCCCAGGTGAAGGGGGCGCCGTGGGGGGTGGGGGATGGCGCGGCCCTGCGGCGGGGGCGGAGGGAAGATAAAGAAACTTGCTTTCCTTGGCCCCCACCCCGCGCGGGTTCGGATCTTGCGTGGACCGAGCCTCGTGGCGAGACGCGGCAACACCGCTAGGACCGAGGCCGGCACCGGGACCCAGACCCGGACCTCGCGCCTGGGCCGGCTCGGCGGGCGCAGGCAGCGGGCCAGGCCGGCACCCAGGCAAGGGCGGGGTGGGTGGCCGTACACCGGACCGGACCGGAGACTCTGGTGGCCTGGGCGCGGGCCGAACCCGGACCGGGCCGAGTTGGGTGGCGAAGTAGGACGTGGATTCGGGGGCGGGGCGCGGCAGGAGGGGGAAACCAGGCCCCGCCGGACTGGCCTGGGCGTGGGGGCGGGGGGCGAGTTCGGGGCACTTGCTGGGCTCGGGACCGAGCGGTAGGGCGGGGCGGCGCTAGGGGCTGGGCCGGACCCGCGGGGAGAGGGTGAGGGGGGGGAACCGGGGGTGGAGTAGGGGCGTGGAGTTGCGAGCGGGGTCTGGCCTCGGCCGGGGGCGAAGGTAGATCGGCGGGGCCGCCAGCGGAGGGAGGGAGGCCCGCGGCAGCGCGGCGGCGGCGAAGGCCAGCTTCCGCGGAGTTTGTGCCCCGGCTTCCCGGGCTCCGGCCGCCTCACGCGCACAAATGGGGCTAGGGGACGGACTGGTAAGCAACTGCGAGTGTTAGACGGTGTTCGGCGGCGATTCCGGGAAAAGCTAGGAAAGGCACCTTCTGCAATTATGCCGCACCCCCCACCCACCTCTTAGCATCTGGATTTTGCTCTCAGGGGGCCGCGGACCCTCCCCGTCACAACCTTTTCACTCTCCAGCACTCCCACCGCCTCCCCTCCTTCCTAGGCCATCTGACTCTCCTAGGGGTATGTGTTTGGGGGCTGGAGGACGGTGAGGGGGGCGGCGGTATACTCTCCCTCCCACGGCAGAAGCCTAGTTCGTATCTTATTCTTACATGTAGCGTTGCTTCGAGTCATGTGGACATTGGGGTTTAGATAATCTAACTCCATTCTTCCACCCCAAGCGATTTGATGGCTTTTAAGGAAAGGGAGGAATCCCTGGATTTCCACGCCTAGGACGAGGTTTGAGGATTGAGATTCACCCCC
>NC_064817.1:102842644-102901357 GCF_023721935.1 Panthera uncia
CGGCGGGCGGCGGGGCGGGGCCGGGGCGGCGCTGCTGCCGCCGCCGCCGCTGCCGCCGCCGCTGCTGCTTCTGCTGGGGCCGCCGCAGCCGTTGCTGCCGCCGCCGCCGCCGCTTCTGGGCGGGGAACAGAGGCCAAAGGGAGTCCCGTGCAGGGGCAGAGGGCGCAGGCGGTGCGTGGTGGGGAGGGGGCCGTCCTGGGGGCGGGGGCAGGCGGGGGGTGGAGCCCCCGACGGGGGGCGGTACGAGCCCGGACGACGACGACGAAGAGCCCCGGGGGCCGGGTGCATGGAGGACGAGGTGCTGGGAGAAGGAAGGGGGGGTGGGTCCCGCGACGGGCCTCGTGGGCTTGGCTCCTCGAGGTTCTGCTTCGGGACACAGTCCTGCAGGGGCGCCCAGAGGCCCGGGTAGGGACAGGGAGGTGAATTGGACGGTGGAGGGGGCCCTCCTCGCCGGGGTCCCGCCGAGGGGAAGGCTGGGCCAGAGGGACGTCCGGGGTAAGTCTGGGAGGAGTCGACCGCACCTCGGCTGGGGATTTCGTGTTATGGAGGGGCGGGAGATTGTTGTAGGGAAAGATGTGGTAGAGGGGAAAGGAAGAGGGAAGCACACTGCAAACCCGGGAGGCCAACAGCCCAGGCCATGGAGGTGCCCTTCTATTCCGCCTGCACCTCCCCCCTCCCCCAGTGGAAGCACTGTTTTTGTTTTATTGTTTTGAAATTTTCAGTGTTGGCTGTAGGAAGCTGTCGATGTGGTGGTGATACTTATTCGTTCTTGGTGTCTTCTAGAGTAGATAGCAAGGACAGGCGTCACTTGGCGAGGACACGTCTTAGCCCAGGGTTTAGGGGCTCTTTATGCAAGAGTGGGAAGAGGGCCTGACAACTTCGTGCGACAGCTGAATACTCAGGGCAGTTTGGAGGTCGTTCTCATAGCGCAGAAGTGGAATGTAATTGCAAAAATCTTTGGTGAGACTTCTGGGGGTGCAGTTGTAGGTTAGCGTTACCCTGGTTGGCCGCATGGCCCGTTCAACTTAGAAGGCTATTTCTCAAAGTCACACTGCCCAACGTTGGGGAGATGAACAGGGGACGCATTTGGTGTCGGAAGTGGATTAGGTTGATAATAAAATCCCAAGGTTGGAAGGGACTTTAAAGGTCATCTCATTCTCTGTTTACCTGACCTGTCCTTGAATGTTAGGATAGGGGGAACTTTGTTCTGGGGGAGATGGAGCAGAGTTTAGGGGTACTCAAATTGAATGGTGATGTCACCAGGTGGTACTGAAGAGGACAGTACACAGGAAAGAAATTTGGAGGATTTCACTGGGGATTAAATGGCATAACCCAATCCCCCAAATCACCCAGAAGCTTCAAATAGAAGCAAAAAGTTGGGAGAGCAACATGTAAAATTTTGATGGAGTAGCAAAGTTAGTAGGAAGGACTGGGGGAGCTAGGAGGAGCAGGGGGCTTGATGACTCAAGTTCAGAGAATCTGAAGGTTGATAGAGTTTAGGAGGGACATGGTTGTTTTGACTAAGCCACGTGCTGTTGATAGGCAGGCTCATCTTTTGATAAGGCAACTGGAGCGGCTGCCTTTGGGATAGATGGGGAGGACAAGAGGCACAGGCCATGGGACACAGAGCCTTACTCAAATTGACTTGGAGACGGGTGGCCCTGTTACTAGCTATGCAGCAAGGGTAGGATTCTTTCTGTTCTGGCTCTGAGAATCATTGATGGAGGAAGGGGTTAAGGAGGACTGTTTCTTTAGAATAGACCATAAGGAAAAGACAACAAATTATTGGGATAGGGCAGAGGAAAGCTATGTCCCTGGAAAGTTCTGTGGTTGGAGTCTGGATTGGGCAGGGTGGAGGGGAGTTCCAGAGGAAATGGTGGCTGCACCAAGGGCACTTGGAGATCTGGCTGTTTTGATTACTGAGAGCTGGTAGGACATCGACTCTCAGTGGCCTAGACTTTTTTGGGAAGCAAAGGGTTTCCTCCAGGGGTCTGTTTGCCTTATTCCTGCTGCAGTTCACTACATAGGAAAAAAATGTTTAGCACAGGTGGCAGAGAATCTCACATGATGAGTCTGGATTATGGGTTTCAGAGAGGGGCTTCTTTTAGGGGAGCAGAATTATGGGAGAAAAGGACTTGAATACCAGAAAAAAGGAAGGCAAAAACAAAAGTCAGGAAGAGGGTTGTTTAGGCAGTGGAGGGGGGAAAAAATGATCATTGCTGGTTTCAGGTCAGGGTCAACTAAGGAAAAAGTGGAACCTTGAAATCTCCAGGCTAATGTTTTCCAAAGTAAAGTTTGAAGAACCCTTAAGACTCTTTACACTTCCATACTAGAATAACTAGGTTTGGTGCAAGAGAGAGGACCATCTTGAGTAAAAATAGGGTTGGAGAGAAACTGGCATGTAAGAAGAAAATACACATATTGACCCATAGGGAAATAGAGAATTTAGAGATAGTATATAGGGTAAAAAAATGCAGGATGTGAAAGAGGGTGGAATAACGAGGCAAAGGAGGAAGGTGTTTACTCAGATGTCATCTGCAACTAGTGTCAGAGAAGGTAAAAAATTGCCTTTGATAGCCATTGCCCTGGGAAGGCCCAGGAAGCAGAGGTTAGCCGAGATCCAGGGCTTACAAGTCTAAGCATTAGTTGTAAAATTAAGGCTAAAATAAAGATACCGAATGGGGGAAGGAATTCACCGACCTAAGTAGAATGGCCTTGAAAGAAGGAGAAAGTGGGAATACACCAGTTTTTCCAGTCTGCAAGTGGGAGGAATCCTAGATATAGGGAGGTGAATTATGGAAATTCCAGAGTGAAACAGGATAAAGAACAGTGGCCTTAGAGCCTTGGGCCAGAATTGGAGGGTGGGGTGGGGGCATGGAGGAGAGGCACTAATCATGGGTTGGACATCTGGACTGGTTCATTGATTCTAGGTTGAGAGCTCCATTTGAGATGGAATAGAATGGCCACAGTGGGGTAGAGAGCTGTTTTCCAGCGTTAGCCAGCATCTGGGATTGAGAGAGGAGGAGTTCATGGTTAAGTTGGGTGGGAAAGTGAACACTAACAGAGAGAGGGCTGGGGAAAGTGGAAATTGTTGGGGTAAAACAGACGGGAAAGGGGAGAAGCCACTGAGAATTACATAAGGGGGGAAGGAAGACCCTAGACCTTTGAGTTTTCAAAAGGAAAGGAAATTTCTTAATGCTGGAGCTCCAGTTAGGTGTGGGTCTATGCTTGGCAGAGGGTTTAGCATCAGGATGGCCAAAGAGGGGGGTAATAAGAAGTAATCTACCTCTTGGCCACTAGGATGCTAGTACACTATTTTATGTAGTCTCACATACTAACTAGGCTTTATTAATGTCAGTTTTGGAATGGTTATCTTTAAAGTAATGTAGAAACTGTTCTTTTTCTAAATTGTACCCTTTCCACTGTTCATAACTTGAAAGCAGTATTTTATGATGAAAACTTTCTTTGGTGAACTGAAGTTGAAATCTGGTCAAGAGTAAAATTTAACTCTGTTTCTATTCCCATAATTCAAATGTGCTTTCTGTTTCCCTCTTTTTCTTTTTTAAGCAGAAGCCACCCTTTCCCCATAAAACATTAAAACATGGATAATTGTTTATAAAGTGGCTGCAGGCTGCACATCAAGGTCATAGTTTCCCTGGTCAGTGAATTGTGATGAATTTGAAGAGTGATGATTTATTATTTGTAAAATGTGATAATTTTCAGATTTACTCGTGGAGAGTATGTGAGGCAGGATATGTCTTCATTTGGATTTTAAGAAGATCTTAAGTTTAGCGTCTGTGAAGAATTGAGAGTACTGAGGTGCAGCAAAGCTTTGTGTTTCAGGCTTCTTTACCGACTGTCAGCTAAGAAACAAAATTTGGTTACCTCATTGCTAAGGTATGTCTAGAAATCTTAGTGTTAGTGCCATTTAAGGGTATAGTCAAGTTTTGTTATAATGTTGGTGTCTGGGGACAAGAAAAACAAGCAGACTTTCATTTTTCCAAGTTCTATGGAAAAGTGCACTGTACGTGACTCTGATCCCCAGGATGAGTCAATACACTCTCTACCTGATCCATGAGATGATTAGGTGTCTCATGATGACAGGGCTTTACTCAGTTTAACTTGGTCGCACCTTGTGTAGGTTAGTATCTTGCAGTGGTTCTCAAACTTTGGTGTGTCTCAGAATTAGCTGGAGGGCTTTGGAGACATACTGCCTTAAGTTAGAGTCCTTGCTCTTCTACTTCCTGGCTGTGTGGTAGAAGCAAACTACTGAACTTTCTTGAGCCTCAGTGTTTTCATCTATAAAATGGAGATGATAATCCCAGTCTCACAGGGCTATGAGGATTGCACAAGATGATATATACATGGCAGACCAGCTCCATAGCAGGAGTCCAGTAAATGGCATCCATTATTACATTATGATCTAGTTTTGCTTGTTCAATGGAGTCCTATGACCTTTTATATTTCTCTATGCCACATGGTGGCAAAATAAAAACTATCCACAGCTCCTGAGCACTCCCACGTATCTTGATTCTCTGTGCTCTTTCTCCATATTCCTGTTGTATTAGTACATGTTTAGCATTTACAATGTGGTAGGAAGGAATAACTTGGCTCACCACTGCATTATTGCATCCACCTTTGAGGTGGAAAGTGGCAGTTTCTCTAACAGCTGTGCTGTAACACTGCTCACTCAGGATTTTAGGGCAGAAACTGAAGAGTCTATATCTAGTTGAAACTTCAGGGGACATTTTGGGCCACATGTAAAAAATGACCCAAACCTAGTTTACTAGGGTGACATTTTAAAAAACCATTGCTTTCTGAAAAGGGCTGCTGTGTTTAATTACAACTGGTTGGGCTTTCCAGATGTCTCTAACATCTGGAAGTTCTATAAAGGCTGGTAGATAGAGCCTGGGTCTTGCATGGCTCTATGACAAGGATGTTCATCAGCAATTGGATGGGAGAAAGCATGTCTCGAATACCTCAGGTATCACCAGACCAAACTTCTGAACACCAAAAAAAAGGGGGGGGGCTATAAAATAGAGATCCTCTCTGCAGCCAGAGTGGACTTTGATGCCAACAGTCAGCTATGCCAATATAAGGAGAGAGTAATAGCTGGCCAATTTAAAACAGTAGATCAGTTAACAAATTAATAATTTCTTTTTTGGCTTGGAAATGTGTTATTATTCTCTACCTGCCCCCGCCCCCCAGCAGATTTACCTTCCTATTTATATTTTGCTTCAGCATATATTAAAAGGATTTGTTTCCTGAGTACACACATACTGTAAGTAGCAGTAGGCAGTCCATAAGTTGGCTGGGTTTAAAAATTAGCTGTGGCTAAACTACACTCAAATAATTGGAAGTTGACTTTGTTGTTTTGCCCTGGCCCCATTTTATTTCTGATTGTCTTTATTGTGGAAGTAAAGAAAAGAAAGAAGAGAAAGGCTGGTAGATAGAGCCTGGGTAGATAGAGTCTTCCTTTATAAGAGACCAAAGGAAGTAAAAGGCATCCACAGACACAGTGCTTTTTATGCGGGATTCTTGGTTTCCATATGACCTAGAGAGGATTTTAGTTTTTCCCAGTAGTTTATTTACTGAGCACATATTGTATGCCTTGTATCATGCTCGACACTATTGGGAGTGGATGTTAAAAGAAGTAGAAAATATCCTTTCTAGCCTTGGGGAGCCGATAGCATATATACACTCTATGTGTGTACCTTTGAATGAGTAATGTATATATATGTATATATAGATATACATGTGTACACTCTATATGTATACCTTTGAATGAGTAATTTATTTTATTATTTTTTTAAGTTTAAGAGAGAGAGAGCACGAGCAGGGAGGGGCAGAGAGAGAGGGAGAGAGAGAGAATCCTAAGCAGGCTCCGCACTGTCATTGTGTAGCCCAATGCCAGGCTCAAACTCACGAACTGTGAGATCATGATTTGAGCTGAAGCGCAAGAGTCAGGCGCTCAACTGACTGAGCCACCCAGGGGCCCCTGAATGAGTAATTTATGTAAAATGAGTTGAGCCTGTAGTCTGGAATGAGAGAATAGAAAAAATAGTGTGATAATGGCCTTTCCAAATATTTGTGTGAGAGGTCCAAGACACTTAAAAAAAAAGGCACAAGTTTAGTGAGGAGGAAACCTCTTTAGATGAAAAATTCCATATCATGAATGCAGTATACCGAAATGGAGACACCCAAGGGCCACTCTCATAGTCCATAGCATGGAAGACACAGAAGCATCATGAAAGGGATTCAGATCTCAGATTACAATGATTCAACTTTGCAGTGTGAAAGACACACCAAATATTCACGTGGTTCTGCTGAAGACCAAGACAGAGGAAAGTCAACTCTTATTTTTGATCTAGAGGAAATAAGTGCTTTTTAAAAAAAGACCCTAGTTACTTACCATGCCATTTTGAGGTGGCTCTGCATTTTGAAAAGGACTGATTAATTTCATGATGATTGCTTAGGCTTTCTAGATATTGGTGACATTTAGAAGTTGTATAAAATCTTGTGACTAGATCCTAGGTTTAGTATAAAGCTATGATGAGATGTTTTCCTTAAATGGAGTAAAATTATTTTCCTGCAGCAGGAGATGCAAGTACTATTTGAATAACAGGAAAAAAGTATGGTAGTAGATAGAAAAGCTAAGTGGACTGGTGGTATGAAAATGTGAGAGATTAAAACTTTTGCTTTTGCCTCCTTCATTGTTGGAATTGATTACCTTTGGTCCTGTTAAGTGCTTTTGTGCTATTCACAATTTTATTTTATTGTTATTTTTTTTTAAGTAAGCTCCACACCCAACATGGGGCTTGAACTCATGACCCTGAGATCCAGAGTCGCACGCTCTACCAACTGAGCTAGCCAGGCACCTCCTGTTCTCAGTTTTAAGTAGGGACTCCTTTATTTCTATTTTGCAGATGGCATAGTAAGTGTACCTAATGAGGTACCTGAGATGGCTAACAAATAGGGGCTGAAAATGCTCTCCCAAATACACCCCCGCCAATTTAGGCTGTAGATACTAGACTATATCACTCTTCAAGGGTGTTGCTGCTGTGTGAATAGATGACTCTGAATGGATTTTGGCAGTTTTTAAACATCAAGTTTCTGACTGAGTGTAGATCCAGCACTAGTGGGGAGATTAAGAATGGTATGGTTTGGATTGGAAAGGGTTTGGGTGGTAATATTCACTGAAGAGCCCCAGGGAGATTGCAAGCCCTGGTCACTCCATCCAAAGGTCTAGCCTACCAAGGTGATTGCTTTGTAGGTAACTACATTCATTTGAATGAGTAAGCTCTCATGTGTTTAACAGGTAGTTAAAATTCTTTTGTATCCAGTCTCATAAATGTTTATAGGCCAGGGTTTTAAATGTGGAGGTACCAAGGAGTCTATGAAGGTGTCCATGCTATAGCCATGTGCAGGCAACTACTTAGTCTTCTTGCTAAATACAGGAATTAATGTATCTGAGAACAGGATGCAATGTCTCCTATAAGACTTATCCCTTGGGGTACAACCAGTAGAAATATTTGGGTAGAAAAAACCCTCAGGGTAACTAGAGAGTGCTACAATGGATTAGTCAGGCAGAAGGCTGGGATGAACAGTACAAAGGGCCCCTTCCTCCTTTCAGTTGTCCAGCAGATTATTTCCAGTTGATTTTGCGTGTGTGTGGGGGGGTGTGGGTGTGTGGTAGCATGTAGTGATAGAGGAGCCTGTTTGCATGAAGGGAAGCAAAGTAAAGTGATTGGGGCTTGTATAAGGGACTCTTGAGTTTCAGGGAAGGGGATATTTGGTTAATGGTACAGAAGGTGAGGGGATATGGATATTAGACGGAAAGCCTGTGGAGAATATTAGAACACCTTTATATGGGAAATCCTTAGATTAGGACAATTTGCACTGGGAGAACTTCCTCATTAGGGGGTGAGGTTTGGGATATATGATTAGGTGGGGATATAGGAGTTGAGGGTGCATGGTCAGGTGCGGCTCAGGCCTAGGGTTTGGATTCTGGAGCCAGAAGATTGTGTGGGCCAGGGTTAGGTAAGGTCTCATGATCCCCTTTTGCAGCTCCATCCTGGCCCTGGAAATGTCATGGCAAAATTCTGGCTTCCACGCTGAAATATTCCACGCTGGTCACTGGCCCCAAATCTATCTTTTTCTAGACCTCAATGGTGGGCCCCCTTAGGGCCAGGGCCCTGGCTAGGGTTAAGGTTAGGTCCCTGGAGGCAACAGGGGCTGAACCTCCAGCAGCTCAGTGGTCTCCCCAGAGGGCTGAGTGGAGGGGAGGACTGAGTGGAAGGCATGTGGAAGAAGGCAGAGAGCAACAAGGAAGGTAAGATCTGTGGTAGGGGCTCCATATCTAAAAGCCAGGTAAAGTTATCTTTGTTGAGTATGTGTACACTTTCCTACTGAAAACTGATTTTGTGTGGTGCCTGGGTGGCTCAGTCGGTTAAGTGTCTGACTTTGGCTTAGGTCATGATCTCATGGTCTGTGAGTTCGAGCCCTGCATCAGGCTGTCTGCTTATCCAGTGCAGAGCCTGCTTTGGATCTTCTGTCTCTCTGTTTCTCTGCCCCCTCCCCTGCTCACATGCTCGCTAGCTCTCTCAAAAATAAATAAACATTTAAAAAAAACCCCACTGATTTTGAGATCTTTTGACGTCTTTCTGAAGGCATTTCAGTGGTTAGGTGGGAGTCCTGGCCTCTTCCCTTTGGCCCATTGGATGTCTCTTGGAAATTCTTGGGGTTGTTTTAGGTGCTGCTTTTCCCAAAGTGGGGTAATGGGCTGGCCTCTCCTTTGATTCCGTGAAGTTTGAATGTGAATATCTCTGACTTATGGGAGCTTTACCCAGAACTCTAGATTTCTGTTGAAGCAATAGGTCCCAAAGTTGGTTTTCTTTACACATTAGTCATCACTGGCCCAACCCTCCTTCTTAAACTGTCTACTGGCCACGCCTATCCTCTTGAGGACAAATTCAGGGCCAGGCTTCAAGAAGAATATTTTCCGGCTCTTTCATTTCTTAAAATCATAATTGCTTCCAGGTCACCAGACAATGTGAACCAAAAGAAGCCTGGGAGAGTACTAGCAGATTTAGTTTAAGTGAGACCTTCTTAATCTTGAACTTCTAATTTATTGGCTAGATAGTAAGAGTCCAACCATGAACAAATGGGAAAGATTTCATGCTATGTGTAAAGGGCCTGGTTGTATCCTGTATGTTGTTCTGCACATAAGGGGTCTTTGGCCACAAAGGAAGCTACATGATTCTGAGGAACTTGTTCACTGGACAAACACCCTGTCTGGCCATTTTCAAGGTTAATGTTTTACCAAGGTAAAAGACATTTTGTCAGATAGATGCTGTATTACCTCCTTTTGTGTCCTTCTCTTCCTCATATGCACAATGACCATACTTTTGCTTGTAGTTGTTGTGAAATCTGCTTGTTTTGGCATCTTCATTTCAAAACAGAACAGAAAATGTCTACCCAATCTGTAAAATCTTCTTTGAGATTTTATTGCTGCCTATCCCCCGTTACCAGCTCCCCCTAACCCTGACTTGGATTATAATTTGATGTTCTTCCCCTTTTGATAACATATTCTCTATAAACTTTTTAAAATGTCTGTGTTAATTGCTTCCCCACAGTGTTTCAGTTTGGCCCATGATGGTGAAATATTTCAGGTTCCCCTATTTCATTTTTTCTTTTGGTTGTTTTATTCTGTGGGCCTCTCTGTTATGCCTTTCACACCTGCCCATGTCTTCTGGCGGTTATTTTTTTCTTTTGAATTTTTGGTGGGGGGAAAGCTCTCTGCCTCATTATGGTTTGTCTTCTACTACCTGCTTGCCCTCAGCTTAGCTGCTCTTTTCACCATTTTAAAGTTATTGTTCTCCTATTAGTCCATTTTCTCTTTGGTTTCCCCTGTTTTGTAATGTAGTGATTATGTCTGACTGCCTCCTCTCTGCTGTCCACTTGCTGGATTCATGCCCTTGGATCTTGGTCAGTCCTCCTTAAGTGTGCATCGGTATGCCTGCTTAATCAAAACATTGTATTTATTTATTTTTTCAGCCCCACTATCACTTTGGGTTGGCAGAGCATGTGCTCTTCTTTGTTCTCACTCTGAATTGGATGTGTCTTTTCAGTTTTCCCCCCCAAAGTAGGGATTGCTCACAGTGGTCCCACTGCCTTGCAGGCAGTGACCGGCATTTGATTCTGGGGCCATGCAGCTGTTCATTTCTTAACAATTACATGGTTGCGGTATCTGGGAAAATCCTTTGAGGTATTTCATATCCTTGTGCCCGTGCTTCCCAGGTCACTCGGGATTACCAGGTTTCTTCCAAGTTCCTTTTAGGAACTTTGCCTTTAGCCTTTGATGTGATGGTTCCCATCACAGAGAGCAAGAGACACGGATTGAGAATGCACACCACACACGAATGCAGGCTTTGTAAGCAAAAGCAAGTCGGTACACAAGTGTGTATGCCAGCAGAACCTACCAAGGGTGGTGTGTGTAAGGTTTTTCTGTTTTGCTCACCTCTCTTGAACAGCAGTGTACGGTGGAGTGGTTACTAATTTGATTGGACATGGTAATGATGAAACGACACCCTGGGCCTACCAGATCAGAATCTCCAGGGCTGAGACTCATGAATCTGTATTTTGAACAAGGTCTTTGGTGATTCCGACTTGGGAAACATTGGTGTACGTTGGCCATCTGAACTCCTCTGGTCCTGTGGACATTGACGCCATCAGTGCCTCTTTGGAAGTTCCCTTTGCTTACTCTCTGGCTCCGGAGGCCCAATTTTGCCTTCTTGTGTAGACCACTTAGCTCACTGCCCTCTTGCCCTTGCTTTCTGCCTCTCCCCTCCCCTCCTCTGCAAAGGCTACAGTTAATAGCAGCGGTAGGCCTTACATAGGAAGAGGGGCTGAGGAATTCATAACAGAAGAGTGGGAATCCAAGAGTTAAGAAAATATTCTATCTTCTGGATCTCATGAAAATAGGGGTGCCTTTAGGTAGTCCTAAAATGTGTGATATTATCTGGTAATTATTTTGTTTTTTTTCTTGGTTTTCTTGTTGTTGTTATTTTTGCTTTGAGGGGTCACCTTTATCTAGGTGATGATATTTTATGTGTTGTGTTTTCAAATGCCAGGCCTCATTCCCCCCTCTGATTTCTGTCCCAGGCACTACAAACTACTAATCCCCTCTAAATAGAACAAAAATAAACCCAAGAGTGAAAAAGCAGTGGTGACTTGACTTCTATCTGCTGCCTACAGATATTCAGATAGGCACTAAAACTCACACTTTGTGTTAAAATTCATCTTGTGGCAAGTGTAACCCCTTTCATTGCCTGATTATTCTAATGCTTCATAGGGAGAAAAGATTTTTAAAAAGGACCTGGTGTGTCAGTCAACGGGCTGAGCTGTTGTTTCTTAAACTGGGATATTCCAAGTTAATCTAAGAAAAAGTCACAACTTGATTGACCAGGATGTTCAGGGATGGGATGGGATCCTGGTGAACTGAAATGAAGCAGACAGTCCATCCATTTGTCCTACCCCTTGTTGAAATCTTTCTAAAATCATGCGTTAACCCACATAGCTGTCTTAGGAATGTTAAGGATAGTTTTTAGAAAAAGGTAAAATCGTGAGTCTTATATAGATGTAAAAATGAACACGTGTTAAAGACTTTATTTTACTCATTAATCAGCCAGGGAACCAGACAGATGTTCTAGCTGGTTCAGAGAAAAAGTCCAAAAGCACAAATTTATATGGAGTAAAGGAATTGAATTGCAAATGGAGGCAAAACTGGTTTTTCCACAATGGGGAGGGAAGTCACTCCAAACTCTATGGGACAATACAGAGTTTGCATATCCATCAGTTACCTGCAATTTACAGAGGGGCAAAACAACTCAAAGACAATGGACTATGCTGGAATCATGCTGCTGCAAACGATGCGCTATAGGTAACGCATAGTGTTTTCACTGAAGTCCAGCCTTATTTCCTATAGTAACTAAGCACAAGGGACACTTTTGGGGGGGTTGATTTTGCTTGTAATTTCTCAAGGTCATCACCTCAATTCTCCTCCAGGATTCACTTCCATATAACACTCATTTACTGAAGTACTTACTATATGTAAGACATTGCAGAGGAACCAGAGACAGAAAAGAGGATACTTCTTACCTTAAGTAGCTTGATTGGTGGGGGAGACACACATGCCATACCCCCAAATAACCACACTGCAGAGAAGAGTAAGAATCAGTGCTGTAGGAGAGGTAGGAATGCAACGTTTGAGGAGAACCAGAGAGGAAAGGGTTAACTGACCAGGGGCTGGGGCTTGGGAGGTGACATGATGACATTTAAGCCAGGCTTTGAGGGGTGACACAGAGAGGAGGAGGAGCACAGGAGAGGCCATTGCAGGGTGAGGAAGCAGCAAAGTCCTGAAACTGGATGGTCTGTTCAGGGAAGGGTCAGGAGCTGGGACAGCGAGGCGGCAGGGAAACAGCAGGATGTGGCTGAAGAGGAGACCAGAGGAGGTTTGAGGCCAGGTCTTGGAGGGCCCGGAATGCTGTGCTAAGAAATTTGGGCTTGATTCTGAAGACAGGAAAGCTATTGAAAGCTTCTGAGGAGGGCGGGGGCAACATGATCGAACTGGTGCTTCAGAAGATGAATTGATTGTAGAATCAAGAAATTGGAGGCAGAGGGACCAGTTAAGGGGCTATTGTAATATTCTGGGTGAGAGATGATGAGGGCCTGCATCAGGGTGGTGGCAAGAGGGGCAGGAGAGGATGGAGATGGCATTATTAAGGCTTGACTCCTGATTGGCTGTGGGCAGCCGTGGGGGGAGAGAAGGAGTTGAAGACGACACTGCTGAAATTTCCAGGCTGGGGGATAGTGGTGCCATTAACTAAGATAGGAAACACGCTGGGCGTGGGGGGTGGGGAGCAGGTTTATGGGAACAGATAATGAGTTCGGTTTGAGACACATTGAGTTTGAGGGGCTCAGTGGACATCCAATTAACAGCAAGTTGCTGGCAGCTGGAAATTCTGGTCTGGGTGTAAGGAGAGAGGTCGGGGATAGAGATACAGATTTGGGAGTCTTTGGTGCAGGAAGGGGAGAATTGCAACTGGGGGAGCTCAGGAGCTAGAGAGGAGAAGGAGCAGGGTACACATACACACACACACACACACACACACACACACACACACACAGGTGGAGGGAGTGGGGGAGAACCAAGGAGAGCCAGACTGAGCTAGAGAGACAGAAAGAGACAGAAGAGAGATAGAGGGAGACAGATGGGGGGGGGACTGAAGGCTGAGGTGAGGACAAAGAGTAGAAGGGAGGGGGATGCAGGGGGAGGGAGGAAGGAAAGGAGGAGAAGAGGGAGAAGAGAGGGGATCCCAAGGGAGAAATGAGGACGAGGGGAGCAAGGAGGAAGGTGGAGGAGTGCAGATTGTGCCAAGAGAGATTGGAAAGGGGAAAGAGAAGCAGGGAAGAGGTGAAGAGAGAGACAGATGGGAGAATAACAGGGGGAAGAGGGAGGTGAGGATGAGTAATAGAGGGGAATAGGAAAGACAAATTGAGAGGGAATGGAGAAGAGAGAGAGAGAGATGGGGGTAGGGAGAGAGAGAGGGAAGGAAGGGGAAGAGATGGGGGCTCACAGGGGTGAGGAGAGACCAGGCAAGATGAGGGCTAGGTTTCTGGGGTGGGTAGAGAGGGAGAAGAGCCTGGAGAAGCCAGCAGGCACTGGGTCAGGAAAGCCAAGAGTGGGGCAAGTACAAAGAAAGCAAGGGCAGAAGTATCCTGCACCACAGACATGGGGAGGAGGGTGAGGACCAGGATGAGAATGGGAGGCTGTGGCTCTGCTGTCCTTGTACTGCCTGTCTCCCTTGCTTGGAGACTCTGCTGTACCAGCCACCTGGCCTCCTGGCTCTTTCTTGATCTTATCATGTAACCTCCTGCCCTAGGACCTTTGCATAGATTGTTCCCTCTGCCTGGAATGCTCTTCCCCCAGATATCCACATGGCTCACCCCTTTGCTTCCTTCAGGATGTTTAAATGTCTCCTCAGAAGACATACGCTGATTACCCACTTACAGACTGTAGTCCATTCTGCTCCCCCCCCCCCGCCCCACCTCTGTCACCATGGCCCTTAGCTTGTGTTATATACCACCTTATACTATAACAGGAATCATTTCACATGTGTATTGTCCATCTCATCCCACTAGAATACACATTTCATGAAGGCAGTGATTTCGGTGTTGTTAGGTAATTGTTGAATCCCCAGTACCGAGGACAGTGCTGGCATACAGTAGGAGCTCAGTAAATATTTGTTGAATGGATAAGTGCTATTGTGTTGAATGTGGACAGTCTCTAAAAATTATATAAAGAATTA
The DNA here is from genome assembly GCF_023721935.1 of Panthera uncia. Taxonomy (NCBI): domain Eukaryota; kingdom Metazoa; phylum Chordata; class Mammalia; order Carnivora; family Felidae; genus Panthera; species Panthera uncia. The sequence continues at coordinate 102,857,014 of NC_064817.1, forward strand.
ATGAAACAAACCCCTGATGTGGCTGTATTTTAGTAGTTCTTGGCAAATTGGAGAACAGAAAATTCTGATCACTGGAGGGTTCTGTTCAGTTGAGCTTTGATGAAGAAGACTTTAGCTAATAAGTTAATTCAAGAGTTTAAGGGTCTTAAGACAAGCTCATTGGGTAAACATAAACCTCTTTTTCTTGATGCCTCATTTTCTCTAGAAGGGTGAATTGGCTGTGCAGTGGTTGTCAACAGCGACAGCTGGATGTTAGCTGCTGAAGGGGGTGGTAGGTCATGGGGATGACAAGACCTATAGAAAGGGACAAGGACAGAAATGTGTGGTTTTTTCACGGACCGTTGTTTTTTGTTTGTTTGCTTGTTTGTGGCCAGAGTACAAGGGGTATTGCATCTGATTTTTAGGGAACTTTAAACCAGCTTAGATATATATGTTATATCTGTATAACTCCCAAGTTGAAATCAGAATAGAGTATTTTTGAAGGGCTTATAAAGAAAGCGTGTGCTTCCTCTGGAGAACTTAAATTGGTACATCACTCAAATACTTCAGTACCCATGGATTTAGAGAGGTTTGAGAAAAAGATCCCCAGTAGTCTCTCAACGCATTGTTCATATATGGGAACAACCGTCTAATTGCAGTTGGTTGGGCTAAATGTGTGTGAAAAAATACACTGTCATCTCGTTTGTCTGGAATAGATTGAATTTCCTTGAACACTCAGGCATATCTGTCTTTAAGATAATTTAAAAATCACTCTAGGTGATTAACAGCATCCTCGTCTCCATCCTGAAACCTATGGATTCCTGGAAAGCTGGTGCACCCTCATCCCCATTTGGACCTTAATTTTCCTTAGCAGGCTGCCTTGTGGGAAAGACTGCTTTAATGTTTTGGTACCATAATTGCCTTTATTTAAATCTTTCCTTGTTAAAGGTGGTTAAAGCAGCTGTCCCTGTTATGAGTTTTGATTTTTCGGAGTTCTTTTTTCCCAGGGGGAGCGGCCACAGCAGGTCCTATCTGGTGGTGAGTGGCTGTCATGATCTCGACAGCACCACTCTACAGCGGCGTGCACAACTGGACCAGTTCTGACCGGATTCGCATGTGTGGCATCAACGAGGAGAGGTGAGGAGGCTGGGAAGGTAGCTGTTGCTGGCTTCCAGTGAGCGGTACCTACTCACCAGAGGGACAGCTGCATCACGCCCTGGGAGGGACCCTGGGGAAGAGGCTTTGGTTGCTAATTTTCCTGAGATGGGATGGGGCTGGGACTGTGTCAGTGGCTGCCTTGCCATGACGTTCCTGTTCAGATGAAGGTGAGGAGGCCAGCAGATGACCTTTGTCCAACTAACATTTGTCTACTCATTAAGAACTGTCAGATTGTGGAGTGAGGGGAAGCTCAGACGATTGCAATTTTTATTTGCTGCATCCATGTTCGGTGCTCAAGGATACGCATAAGATATTTTTGGTCCTTGATCTAAGCCTGGAAGAAAGACAGTTTTATTATTCAGCTGTATACTGGAAACTGTTAGTGGGTATTCTGGTGATCAGCACTTTCCTGCCTCATGAGGCTAATGATGATTCGCAGTGAGATCCTTATGAAGTATCTCAGGAAGATCAAACAGCTTAATGTAGTTGTCATACGAAATCGAGAATTGGTGATACGTGTTTGTCTTAAATTTTCTGTTCACCAAAATGTTTGGTTGACCAAACTATGCCCTTTACTGATCACTCTCCATAGGAAGGACACTCAAAATGGCCTTCAGATTTTATATTTGACTTTCGTGACCCTGGGCCAAAGACAGAGACGTGTGATAGTTGCAGTGCCTCTCTCATTTTTAGAAAAGCCAGGCTTGCTGGTGTTTAGCTGTTGTTTCAATCCATCAACTGTTTAAATCCAAATACATCAGGGGCGCCTTGGTGGCTCAGTCGGTTAAGCCACCGACTTCGGCTCAGGTCATGATCTCACAGTCTGTGAGTTCGAGCCCCGCGTCGGGCTCTGTGCTGACAGCTCGGAGCCTGGAGCCTGCTTCGGATTCTGTGTCTCCCTCTCTCTCTGACCCTCCCTCGTTCATGCTCTGTCTCTCTCTGTCTCAAAAATAAATAAACATTAAAAAAAATTAAAAAAAAAAATAAATCCAAATACATCAGACCAATCCCCTAGAATGAAGAACAATATGGCTTTTCCTAGGATTCAAATCTGGTGTCTCCTTGGGTAAATCTTGGGAGTGTGTGCAATGGGTGTGTGTGCATGTGGGGGAATGTTGGTAATTTGGAAGGGTAAAGGAATGGACGTCTTTGTGTGTATCTTCTTTTTTCTTCTGCTCTTAACAGAACTATATACTTGTCTTAGGTTCAGGTTAGGAGAATAGACCTTTTTATTTTTTTTAAAGCCATTAGTGCCTAATAGTTTAATGTTCTCTATGCTGAGGAACAAGTTAGAGATGGACTTAAAAGGAATTTAATTTTAGAATATAAGTCAGGACTAAGGAAAATAAGACAAAATTCCTCTCAGATCTGCATTAGAAAGATATTTTCCTTTGGGTGTGAAGTATGTCCTTAGATAATTACTAAGAGATGAACTGGGGGAAGGAGGGTGGTGGTATCGATTTGTATAAGCATTCACTGGCAACTCGTTTTAAGTAGTTGAGCCTTGGAGGCAGAGATTTGGACTAGAGCCTTTAAAAAATAAGTGGACAGGGGTGCCTGGGTGGCTTGGTCGGTTGAGCGTCTGACTTCGGCTCGGGTCATGATCTCATGGTCCGTGAGTTCGAGCCCCGCATTGGGCTCTGTGCTGACAGCTCGGAGCCTGGAGCCTGTTTCGGATTCTGTGTCTCCCTCTCTCTCTGCCCCTCCCCTGTTCATGCTCTGTCTCTCTCGGTCTCAAAAATAAATAAACGTTAAAAAAAAAAATAAGTGGACAAGTTACCTTGCTTCACTGTCCATGCTAAATCCCTGCTGAGAAAGGAACAGGAAGTGAGTCCCAAACCTGACTTTCCCTCTTTATGGACCTTTCTTGGGATGTTACATTACCAAATATGCCTAGTGGTTAAGATGACCTTTTAAGCATTGTCACTTCTGATCGCATCTACCCTTTACTGTCACCTTCCTCTACAGTCTAGGCCATGCTACAGCTGATTTCCAAAATGGTATCCCACCTTATTTAAAAATCATCTTCCTCAGCCCTTTACAAATGGTAGAACTTAGAAATTTTGGGTGTAAAGCTGCACATGGGGGTTAACTCTTAAAATTGTTTGAGAAACCTGACCAGTTTCATCAGATGCAGTTGAGGACTGTGAGAACAGGGGCAGGGCCCTTCTGGGAGCCCCAGAAGGCTGACTCTAGTCAAACCTCTGGCTGACTCTGTTTTCTTGCTCGCTTGCTTTCTGTCTTGTATCCATTCATTCCTTTATTCAACAAACATTTATTAAATCCAGCAAGAGCAAACCAACAGTCATGGGACACTGATGGTGAGTGCTATAGAGAGGCATGTACAGGTCCTGTGGGAGTCTAGATGCAAGAATGGCAGACTTCCTAGGGGAATAAGGGAGGGCTTCCCAGAGGCAGTGATATCTGGGCAGGGGCTTGAGGGATGAGTAGGAGTTTGAGGTGAGAGTTGATATTTCCCACATGGTGTGTTTCAGGAAGACCCTGGCTGGAATGCAGGTGGTCTTGGGGTGTGCTGGGACTCAGGCAGGGAAAGTCTGCAGGGGATGGAATCTAAGGGGCCTGATGTGTATGGTGTGGTCAGGGCCCAGTGGGAACTGAAAAAGATCTGGTTGGACAGTGGTGCTAGCCCTTAATAATTAGGAAAACAGCCCTGAAAGGTTATGGCCATTTCTGGTTTAAGTTCAACAGAGCCTTAAGCACAATCGCCCAGGGACATCTCTGTTGGGAAGAAATGGTGGGATTGATTTTCAGTCCTGATTGAAGCCTGCTTTGACCCCTGCCCCCTCCTCCCTGCTGCCTGTACTCTCCTAACCTTGCCTGGTTGACCCACTTCTCTTTGTGCACCCCTCCCCTGCAAGCTATTCCTGTCCCAGACTCTTCTCTCCATGGAGCGATTTAATGTTTGCTTAGCTTTGCACACCCCTCTCCTCTGAGGATTTGAAACGTGGCTACACAACATTTTCCCAGAGCCTCAGGGACTGGCACTCAGGCATGGGTATGGCTAGAGTGGCCAGGACTGCTGCTTCCACTGCCCCTGCCACCCCCAGAGTCTCTGGGCTTGCAGGCTGGCTCTGCTGGTGTCTGGTGGCTATCTTTGAGGGTGGGGTTCCTGCATTCAAGGTGATTTTATTCGGGGGTGGGAGTCCAGCAAGGGCAGGGGGTTGATATGCAGCTAGATCCCCTTTGTTTGGTTGGGAGCCCCTGCAGGTGGGGTCCCCAGCCCCTCAGGTGGGGTTCGCAAGGGAGAGGGCAATGCTGCTTGTTTCCCTTTGCCACCGTCCTCCTTCCAAAACCATCACTGGCCAGTCCAGTTGGAATTATGCTTCTCCCTGGCCCAAGGCTGGGAGTATAGGCCTTGCTTTTCTGGTCTCCCAGGAGCTGTTGTCAAAGTATGTTTTCCCTTTCCCCCAGGGCCCCCTTCCTCCCCTTCCTCGAGACTCCTGACTGCATCTCCAGCCCTTGCCTGTCCTTACACTCATTTCTGTTTGTCACCAGCAGTCATTGCCAGCAGTGGAACCCTCCCACTTCTGCCAGCCTAGTTGCATTTTAATGGGACCAGACAGACATTTCCCCCTGGTTAGCCCCTTCTGGAGCCCTGAAACAAGGGGAAGAGGCCTGTGGTGATCTCCCTTGCCTTTTTAGCTTCTCTTGTCCCAGGTACAGTTTTGGAGTCCATCACCAGTGCCCTGTTCCAGTGAGAGGGAGGGAGTTAGCAGGACCCTCCCCATTTTTGTGGGGGTTGGCTACAGGCTCCCTGACTGTCCTAGGCTAGGGTGGCTGGTGAGGCAGATGCTGGCTTCTTCCTGGGCTGTTGGAGAGCTGAGGGCAAAGACGCAAGGTGGCCTACCTCCCCAGAGGCACACAGAGCGTTCCTGTGCATTTCCCCATTGGAGCTGTGCCATAGCGCTTCAGTTGGAGCTTTATTCTTGCACCCAGACCTTCCACTCAGCCACTCACCTGGGCTCTTGCCCCATTAGTGTCTTCCCTAGGGCAGAGAGTGACTCTTCTCAAAAAACTAAATTTCTAGTGGGTATTTGTCCTGTCTTGAACTTCACCTTGTAGTCTTAAGTTTATTTTAAGAGAGAAAGAGAAGCCCAATCAGGCTTCTTGCTGTCAGCTCAGAGCCCACTGTGGGGCTCGATCTCATGAACCGTGACATCATGATCCGAGCTGAAACCAAGAGTCAGATGCTTAACTGACTGAGCCACCCACGTGCCCCTATTTTCCAAGATTCTTACTCAAAATCTAGAGAAGACTTTTTGAGTAGATTGGAGTTCAGTTAGGTTTTTCTCCTTTGGGACTGAGCTCTCTGGTGTTCAGCCCTTTCCTTTGCAATATACCAACTTGAATTTGGAGTCTGTGGCCTTGCAGGCCACCCTTTGGGATGAGAGTGGATGAAGGAGGAGTGGGGAGTTGGCAGGCATGGCGTGCAGGCAAGGATAGAAATGTAGGAGGGCAGGCGCTGGCTGGAGTTTGGTGGTGCTTTAGAAAAGGGGAAGAGGTGCCCCGGAGGGAAAGAAGTCATGCCCTTGAAATGCCCCTCAGCACCCAGTGACCTGGTGGCCTCGAATCAGTATCATTACGCGCCCTAATAAATGTGTATCTGCTCTAGGCAACCCCATCGGGTGAATAGGTGATGATTCAAATTTAGAACATGACACACAATGGAGGTGGTTATTTGTTTTAGAAAAGGATTACCCTTATGATACCAGCAGCCAACTTCCCTTATAGACTTAAAATAAGAGTGTACTTAAGAGAAAACTGGTTTGCATGCCTTTTGAGATCTTCTGTGATTCATCTCTCCCCTTTTGGCAATGCCCAGTACGTGCCGGACGATCACCTTGATGGGTAAGCTCTGGGGACAAAGCAAAGGTGCTGGGCTGTCCTCCACACTCCTGGTGAGAGCCCCAGAAAAAAAGGATACACAGCCCAAAGAGGGGAGTCTAGTCAGATTGGGCTCCTTTACAAGAATTTGCAAAGCTGGGCATGCAGGCTCCGGCTTGTGACTTCAACCCCTCCAGTTGCTTGTAATGTCCTCCCAGCCACCAAGGGAAGTGGGACAGGAAGGTTTTATGGGAACCCAGGCAGGCAGGAGGTGTTCTGCCGAAGGTGGTGTTGGCCCAAAGGCTAGGCCTCATGGCTCTTCTCTGGTTGTGTCTCCCATGCTAGAAGAGCACCTCTTTCTGATGAGGAGTCCACGTCAGGTGACTGCCAGCGGTTTGGATCTCAGGAGTTTTGTGTCAGCAGCAGTTTTTCCAAGGTAAGGGGCCATGTGAAGCCACATGTCGCCCGCCAAAGGGCGGAGCCAAACTGCCCCGGGCAACGTGCCCAGTCTGCCATCCCAAGAAGGGGGGCAGGAAGGAACAGGGTATTTCCCAGGACTTGCCGTATGTGAGACAGAAATTGGCCAGCTGCTCTTTGCCTCTGCCGAGACCCGGTTGGTCGAGTTGCAAAGAGGACCAGCAGTCGCTTCTCCTGGGCCTCGGGACACTTGCGCCATCCGCAGAGAGCTAGCTAAGACGGGCACGCTGCTCTGTCGTTGCAGGTGGAGCTCACAGCAGTTGGAAGTGGCAGCAATGCCCGGGGGGCAGACCCAGATGGCAATGCAGCAGAAAAACTTGGGCACAAGTCAGAAGACAAGCCTGATGACCCCCAGCCAAAAATGGACTATGCTGGGAGCGTGGCGGAGGCTGAGGGCCTATTGGTGCCACTGAGCAGCCCCGGAGACGGGCTCAAGCTTACCACTCCCGACAGTGCCGACGCTGCCAACAGCAGGGCTGACTGCTCCTGGGCTCCCCTCGGCACCCAAATGAGCAAACAAACAGACTGCTCAGCAGCTGGGGTGAAGGCTTTGGACTCTCGGCATGGTGTTGGGGAGAAGAATACTTTCATTCTGGCAACTCTGGGGACTGGAGTCCCTGTGGAGGGAACCCTGCCTCTGGTCCCCACTAACTTTAGTCCGCTGCCAGCCCCCATCTGCCCCCCCGCTCCCAGTTCAGCTTCCGTCCCCCCGTCTGTTCCAGATCCATTCCAGGTTCCCCTCTCCGTCCCCACCCCAGTACCCCACTCTGGGCTTGTTCCCGTCCAGGTCGCCACCTCAGTTCCAGCCCCGTCCCCTCCCTTAGCACCAGTCCCAGCTCTGGCTCCAGCGCCACCGTCGGTGCCCACACTCATCTCTGATTCGAACCCCCTTTCGGTTTCAGCCTCTGTCTTGGTGCCTGTGCCAGCTTCTGCTCCCCCCTCAGGTCCGGTCCCCCTGTCGGCTCCAGCCCCTGCCCCCCTCTCAGTCCCAGTTTCGGCTCCTCCCTTGGCTCTGATCCAGGCCCCTGTGCCCCCATCAGCTCCAACTCTGGTCCTCACGCCTGTCCCCACTCCAGTTCTGGCCCCCATGCCGGCGTCCACACCTCCGGCAGCTCCCGCCCCTCCGTCGGTGCCAATGCCCACCCCAACCCCATCTTCTGGCCCACCCTCCACCCCCACCCTCATCCCTGCCTTTGCTCCCACGCCAGTGCCTGCGCCCACCCCAGCCCCAATATTCACTCCAGCCCCCACGCCCATGCCGGCCGCCACACCGGCTGCCATTCCCACCTCTGCACCAATCCCAGCCTCCTTTAGTTTGAGCCGAGTATGTTTTCCTGCAGCTCAGGCACCAGCTATGCAAAAAGTACCCCTGTCCTTTCAGCCAGGGACAGTACTGACCCCGAGCCAGCCGCTGGTATATATCCCACCTCCGAGCTGTGGGCAGCCGCTCAGTATGGCCACACTGCCAACCACTCTGGGAGTCTCCTCCACTCTCACACTCCCTGTCCTGCCTTCATACCTTCAGGACAGGTGTCTCCCCGGTGTGCTGGCCTCCCCAGAGCTACGGTCTTACCCATATGCATTTTCTGTTGCCCGGCCTCTGACTTCAGATTCCAAGCTGGTCTCTCTGGAGGTGAACAGGCTTCCCTGTGCTTCCCCATCCAGCAGCACCAGCACCCAGCCTGCACCCGATGGGGTCCCCGGGCCTTTGGCAGATACTTCCCTCTCTACTGCTTCTGCCAAGGTGCTTCCAACCCCACAGCCTTTGCTGCCAGCCCCCAGCGTGAGCTCAGCCCCGCCACACCCTGCCAAGATGACAGGTGGTGCCGAGCAGCAAACAGAAGGGACTTCCGTCACCTTCTCTCCCCTCAAGTCACCTCCACAGCTGGAGCGAGAGATGGCATCTCCACCTGAGTGCAGTGAGATGCCCCTCGACCTCTCCTCCAAGTCCAACCGCCAGAAGCTTCCATTGCCCAACCAACGCAAGACACCTCCCATGCCCGTATTGACCCCTGTGCACACCAGCAGCAAGGCCCTCCTCTCCACAGTCTTGTCTAGGTCTCAGCGCACAACCCAGGCTGCCGGTAGCAATGTCACCTCCTGCCTGGGCTCTACTTCCTCGCCCTTTGTCATCTTTCCCGACATCGTGAGGAACGGGGACCCAAGCACCTGGGTGAAGAACTCGACTGCGCTGATCAGCACCATTCCTGGCACCTATGTGGGAGTGGCCAACCCAGTGCCTGCATCCCTGCTGCTGAACAAAGACCCTAACTTGGGCCTCAACCGAGACCCCCGCCATCTCCCCAAGCAGGAGCCCATCTCCATCATTGATCAAGGAGAACCCAAGAGCACTGGTGCCCCCTGTGGCAAGAAGGGCAGCCAGGCTGGGACTGAGGGACAGTCAAGCACAGTCAAACGTTACACCCCAGCCCGCATTGCCCCCGGGCTGCCGGGTTGCCAAACCAAGGAGCTCTCTCTGTGGAAGTCCACGGGGCCAGCAAATATTTACCCACGGTGTTCAGTTAATGGGAAACCCACCAGCACCCAGGTCCTGCCTGTTGGCTGGTCACCATACCACCAAACGTCTCTGCTTTCCATTGGCATTTCCAGTGCCGGGCAGCTGACGCCCAGTCAGGGGGTGCCCATCAGGCCCACCAGCGTTGTTTCTGAGTTTTCTGGTGTGTCACCTCTCAGCCCCAGTGAAGCTGTGCACGGACTTCCAGAGGGGCAGCCACGGCCTGGAGGCCCCTTTGCTCCAGAGCAGGACACTGGCACAAAGAACAAAACTTGCCGGATTGCTGCCAAGCCTTATGAAGAACAAGTCAACCCTGTCCTCCTGACTCTCAGCCCTCAGACAGGGACCTTGGCACTGTCTGTCCAGCCTAGCAGTGGGGACATAAAAGTGAATCAGGGGCCTGAGGAATCCGAGAGCCACCTCTGTCCTGACGGCACTCCTAAGATGGAAGGTTCCCAGGGGGCTTGTGGCCTGAAGCTGGCAGGAGATACGAAGCCTAAAAACCAAGTGCTGGCCACCTACATGTCCCACGAGCTGGTCCTGGCCACCCCCCAGAACCTGCACAAGATGCCCGAGCTGCCTTTGCTACCTCATGACAGCCGCCCCAAGGAGCTTATCATGGATGTGGTCCCGAGCAGCAAGAGAGGCTCCGGCACAGAGCTTTCACAGCTTGGAAGTCAGGTGGACCTGGGGCGGGTGAAAATGGAGAAGGTGGATGGTGACGTCGTCTTCAATTTAGCCACCTGCTTCCGCACCGATGGCCTCCCAGCAGCTCCCCAGAGGGGCCAAGCTGAAGTTCGGAATAAGGCTGGGCAGGCTCGAGTGAAGGAGGAAAGCGTGGGTGTCTTTGCCTGCAAGAACAAGTGGCAGCCAGACTCCGTGGTGACCGATGGGGCGACCGAATCTCTGCCGCCCAAGAAGATGAAGTTTGGCAAAGAGAAGGATGCTGAGGAGCAGCAGCCACAAACCAAGGTCATAGTCCGGAGTTCCCATGGACCCAAGGTGAGTTCTGGGCTGAGGTCGAGGGCAGGGCCGGGACACCAGAGGTCTGCTTTGTCCTGCAGATGTCAGTCTCCCATGGCAGTGTTCTTGAGAAGCTCTGTGAACTGAAGGCTTGTGTGAAGGCTTGGAAGGCTTGTGTAAAGTGAATAATGACCTGCTGTCCCCTTTCTAAGTCACATTTTCCATATATGGTGTTTTAGTGTCAGGAGGGGCTGGCTTGTATTTTATAGGATGTGGGAAATGATTTGGTCCCCGAGGCCAGGGAAGCCATTGTCCCACATGAGGTTGGAGAGCAGGAGAAGGGATTGATGACGGAAATCAATTGATAACAGGCTCTTCCACACATAACCATTCTTCCTTTTCCTTTTCTGAGATGACTGCTGGCCTTGAGAACTAGGGATTCTCAAGGGGAGGGAAGGGGCCTTGGACAGAGTTGTTCTCTGCACCGCTGGGGGTGCCTGCTTAGGATTAGGCTGGGAGTTTTGTGGCACCGGAGCCAATTCCAATTCAGCTTCTGGGCTCATCTGACAGTTTCCTACCTGCCCAGTGCTTGGTGGGAGGGGCAGCTTCAGGTTTCAACCCATCGGGAATGTGGTTTGGAAGGCAGGTGGGTGTCTGCTTCTGGGTTCTTCATGGTGGCAGGGTTCTAGGCAAAAAGATGGGTAAAGAGGATTCCATTTCAATCCAGTGGTACTCCAGAGGGGATCCAAAGGCTGCTGGTTATCCAGGGAAATTCTTGAAGCACTTGAAGATAAGGCTTCTCAAAAATATGGAGCAATTTAAGGGTGCCTGGCTGGCTCAGTCAGAAGACCATGTGACTCTCGATTTCAGGATCAGGAGTTCGAGCTCCACGTTGGATGTACAGATTATTTAAATAAATAAACTTTTTAAAAAATATGGAGTGATTTCAAGTTATGTTAAGAAGCCTTCAAACTGAATGTTGATATACACTAATGAACAGATTTCTAGCCAGAGTGCCATTAATTTGGGTTTGTGGCAGAAGCTCTTAGTCTTTTTTGGACCATAAAGCATTTTGAGAAGCTGCTAAGACCCTGTTCACAGAAAATGACCTCGGAATTTTGCCAGTAATTTCAAGTTCTTGGACCCATCCCCTCCACAAAGCCAGCCCATAGGCTCCAAATTAAGAACCCCAGGGATAGAGCTTAGGTGGGTTTTCTCAGTGACTTCACAACCACTTCTGTGTGGCAAACATGCCAAGTAGGAACACAGGCCATGACATAGTAGAGCATATGTATAGCATTTACTCAGGTAGCTGTGATTTGCCCTTGATAGTAATAAGAAGAATAATTTAGGGACACCTGGGTAGCTTAGTCGGTTAAGTGTCCGACTCTTGATTTTGGCTCAGGTCATGATCTCACAGTTGGTGAGATCGAGACCTATGTCAGACTCCACACTGAGAGTGCAGATCCCGCTTGGGATTCTTCCTCTCCCTTTCTCTGTGCCCCTCCCCTGCTCATGTGTGTGTGCTCGCTGTCTCGCTCTCTCTCTCAAAGTAAATAAATAAAATTTTAAAAAAGAACATTAGGGGTACCTGGGTGGCTTAGTTGGTTAAATGTCTTGACTTCAGCTCAGGTCATGATCTCACAGCTTGTGAGTTCCAGCCCCACGTCTGGCTCTGTGCTGACAGCTCAAGAACCTGGAGTCTGCTTCAGGTTCTGTGTCTCTCTTTCTCTCTCTGCCCCTTCCTCTCTCTCTCTCTCTCTCAAAAATAAATAAACATTAAAATATTTTAAAATGTTATTAAAAAAAGAACAGTAATTCTTGTCATTATATGTACTATACACAACATACCAAATGCTTTCTACAGATGTCATCTTAGTCCTTACAATAACCCTATGAAGTGAATGCTATACCCAATTTACAGATAGGAACATGAAGGAAACAGACTGAATGGGTAAGTTACCTAAAGTGACACAGCTACTAATTGGTAGAGCTAGAACTCAAACTCCAGTCATTGGCTCCAAAGTTCATGTTCATCTTCAGCTCTGCCACACTGTCTTCTCTCCTTATGTATAACTGTTTCACTAACCATTGGCAAGTGTTTGTTGAGTTGTTGCTACATGCCAGTCCCTCCCAGGCACTGAGCTACATCTTCAGGAGGGCGGTGCAGCCTTTTGGTGAGCAGTATAGTTTCTGGAACCAGGCACAGTGCCTGAGTTTAAGTCTTGGTCCTACTTTTCCCTAACTATGTGGTTTCAGTCAAATGACTTAATTTCTCTGGCCCTCAGTTTCTTCATCTGTACAATGAGACAATAATAGTATGTCCTCATAGGGCTGTGTAAAGATTAAATGAGGTGATGTTCTGAAATATCCAGAATAGGCAAATTTATAGGGACAGAAAGTAGAATAGTGGTTGTCTAAGGTTGGAGGAGATGGGGAAATGGGTATGGGGTTTCCATTTGGGGTAATGAAAAAGTTCTGGAACTAGGTGATGGTTACATGAGTCTGTGACTACTAAAAACCATTGAATTGTAAACTTAATCAAATGAATTGTATGATATATCTGAATAAATTACCTGTCAATAATGTTGTTGTTAAAAAAAAAAAGAGTAAATGAGGTGATATATTTGAATGCTTAGAACAGTGCCTAGCACATAGTAAGTAAGTGTTCGGTAAGTGTTTGTGGATGCTATTGTTATTGTTAGTGTTACCAACAAAATAGATACGGCTCCTGCTCTCATGGAGCTTATGTCTTACAGGAGACCTGATGACAGGCTGGCACTGCCCCTGACTATATTAGATGAATAGTTCATTGGGCCCACTGACAGATACCCAGGACAGAGAATAAAGTTACAAGATCCGGGGCCTTGTAGCAGCCCTTAGCAGCTTCCTATAATGATTTATGAAATTTCCACTTTGAGGGGAGAGTAAATAACTCAGATCTTTACTTTCTTGTCTTCCATTTTCCTGAGAAAGAAACTGTTGATAAGCAAAGTAAGATCAGGGCTTAATTCAAAACAGCCCCTGTCAGGGTATGGCTAAGAATTAGAATAGTGTCCTGTCTCCTATACCACCTGCCCTAGGGCCTCATGGAATTCTGAAGGGTTGGCTGAATCATCAGCAAAGGAAGAGTTCTGCTTCATCTGGTGCTGGGTGTATTTTATTGTTTTCTCATCCTTTGGAAAATTCTTTGGAAAACCTTTCAAAACTCTGTTAACCAGAACATTCATCTTACACGGTCTCCCCATCCACCCAATTTTTTTGCCTAAGTTGGAGCATGCAGTGTGTTTTTACTCTCAGTGCTGCCCTTGCAGAACTTACAGACAGAAATCCTTTCTAGATGTTCTGTTTTACTTGTTTTTGTCTGTCTTAGGAAATAAAAGTTAATGGTCTGCACTTGAAAGAGCCAGCTAAAAATGATATTCAGAAATAAATAGGACATGTTCAGATTTATATGCATTTAACTTTATTCCCCCTGACTTAAAGTGATCTTTCTCTGGCCATTCCTAAAGGTGAGATTTTAAGCCAACAGTTCCCCATCTTTCTATTTCCTCCCCAGTTCTTTTTTTGTCCTAACACATTGGTTTGTAGGAACTAGCAGCAAGCAAAAGGGGGAAACTGAGACTTGACTTTTTAGCTCAGCCCTCTGCTGAGTAAGAAGCAGGAGTAGTTCGCTGGGTAGTAGGAGTCCCTGGAATTTGATGGGGAAGGTGACTCCCTGATGCTGGAGAATTGAGACACCCCCCAACACCGCAGAAAATGTTCTATTGATAAGACATCTGCCATCCCCGTAGCTGGAGCTATACAGTAATAACCTTCTAGAAGGTGGCATGTGAGTCGGCTTGGGGGAAAACAACCCTTCCTTTCTTCCTAGGGCCTGCTTTCGTTGTTAAAACGTTTTGCTTATTACTCACTCCCGGGATGCTAGAATACTGGAAATCCCTACCTTGCCCTATTTCTTGTTTGGTGGCATGGAGAGACCTCAAAGCTTATGAGGATATGTAGCTGTTAGGCTGAGAGAGTCCTTGCACTGTGTAAGCACGGCCATTGTGCCTATCGGAGAGAGCGGGCTGAGCAGAAACAGTGGAGGACGTGAGCAGGGAGGGAGAAGAGCAAGAGCTGCTGTGGAGAGGCCCAGGTGGGAGCCAAGAGCCCTAGGCCCCAGTCCCAGTTCCACCACTTTCTCACTGCAGGCACAAATGAGCTAATTTGTAGATTTGCCTGCTAAGTGGCAGTCACACCTGGGTCTGTGTGTTGCCCTGGACAAATTCGTGTAACGTCTTGTCTTGGAGCCTCAGTTTCCTTGTCTGTTCAATGGGGATGATATTAGCTTCTCAGTTTGGGGTTGTCAGGAAAATCAGATCAAATAACAGAGAAGAGAACATTTTGAGATTTTGAAAGTGCTGCAGAGTGTAAAGTGGCATTATTAATACTGCCTCGGCCTCTTCATTGTCTTCCATAAGTATGGGGAGATTTGAATTGCTCCTGTGTCATGCCTTTCTTCTTGTCTTCGTTGAGTCTATTTTCTGGTATTAATTTACACATGGAAATAGACCATTTTTCTTGAGTCAGCCTGGACTAAGAAATTGTTTTCAGTTGTTGGTAATAGTACCATTCGCATTGAAGTTATTTGACCAATGTAGTCAGTCACCCATCTTGCCGAAGAGGCATTTTTGTTTTCTGCCCGTCTCTATTGCCGTTTGGATGGACCTCACTTTTTTGCACCTTTCAAACTGACTTCAGGTGTTAATCCTGCTTATGAATGCAGGCTCTGTAGACCTGTAAATACGATGGGGTGTGGATATCTATGGGGATTAGCTAGGGCACTGGATTCAGTCCAGAAAAGCCTCTGTAGCCCACTGTGGAAGGCAGCAGGCGGCCCCTTCCCCTGGCCCCCACCTGGGCAGCTCATGTCCATGTGTCCAACGGGGCACAGGACTTCCCATTGGGAAAGCTTTCTTAAGAAGCGAAACTGACCTCAGACCTGACTCTCTCTGCCTTTCCACAGTGCCGGAAGCCGCCTAGTGACCCCCAGGAACCCACCAAGAAGAGCCCCAGGGGGGCTTCAGATTCAGGAAAAGAGCACAATAGAGTCAGGGTAAAGCACAAGCACCGGAAGCCAACAAAGCCGGATTCCCAGTCTCCAGGAAAACGAACCGATGGCCATGAGGAAGGTAGGCTCAACAGGTCCTGGCCCCCTGGGCTGAGCTGCAGAGGGCTCCCTGGGGCAGGTCGGTGGTGGGGGGGGGGAGGTGGCGGATGGCTCTGGACTGCCCGGGAAAGTCCAGGGAAAGACTCCCTTGCTATGGAAGGGTGATGTAGTTTACGCCTCTGAAATCAGAGGCAAGGGCGAAGGGAAAAGGGGCTTGTTCTATTCCCCCTGGTGACTAGAATAAGGTACACTCTGAGGACCAAAGAAGTTGGTTTTCAGACAAACGTCAGTCATACAATAGAGTAGCCAACCCATTACTCTGCAGCAGGTCTAGGCTTAGAGAAGAAATGGGGTTCATGAAGATTGAGACCGAAACAGCTGGAGGGAGGTTCATTACACCTTTTTCTCTACCTTTGGCATATTTGAAAACTCCCATTATACAAATTTTAAAATTAATACCTAGCTAGCTAGCCAGAAGGGTTTATGGAAATCTTAAACCCTTTACTTAGGGACACACAGGATGTTTGGAGTATGGAAGCAGGTACTTGACTTGTACGCTCTGCCACTTCTAGTTTCTTGGTGCCCTCATGAGAGAGAGCTGCCCAAGTAGTGCCACGGGCAGTAGCATGTTTCCATGGCCTTGCCTGTCTGACATGACCGCCTCTTCCTAGTCTGTTCTTCTATAGGAGTGTTCCTTTGTCCACTGTTCCCTGCTCCCATCTTCCTGCCTCGCCCAGTCCTTTAAGATCCATTGAGGTTGCCCTTCTCTGGCACTTGCTCCAGCTCACTATAACTTCGTGGAGGTGCAGCAGCCCCGTAGTCATGCAGGCAGGCAGACCTTCAACTTTCTGGCATGCTGGCAAATCGATTCTGTACACAGCCTTTTTTGGTGTCAGCAAAAATGACCCAACTCCCAGTTTTCAGAAACCACTGGGAACTGCTCCTTCTCTAAGAGATGTACATAGGTGAT
The DNA here is from genome assembly GCF_023721935.1 of Panthera uncia. Lineage (NCBI taxonomy): Eukaryota > Metazoa > Chordata > Mammalia > Carnivora > Felidae > Panthera > Panthera uncia. The sequence goes on from NC_064817.1 coordinate 102,873,073, forward strand.
AGCATAAGGGGAGCTAACAAATGTGACCAGGAAAAACACACGACCCCCCCCACCTTGATTTTTCATCTGAGCCCCTCAGGGGTGCTTTCAGTACTTTGACTCTGATTGTGATATTTCTGCCTTCTTCCCTGAAACCACACATCACTCCAGGTTCCTTGGAGAAGAAAGCAAAGAGCAGTTTCCGTGACTTCATCCCCGTTGTTCTGAGCACACGGACGCGCAGTCAGTCTGGTGAGTGAGTCTGAAGCCGTGGCCCATATTGGCATTTCTCTGCAAAAAGAGGTAGAAATCTGGTGGAGTGATTTCACCACTGGCCCAGGTGGAGAGTTGGGAATTTGGTTCACTGTGCTAAGATGCCCTGCTCCTTGCAGGGACAAGAAAGCCCAGGGTGGGGAGGGGGAGCCTTGCCCACAATTTTAGGACCGTTTGCTTAGCTTTTCCAAATGGGATTTGACATCTCTGTTGGCGGCCGATGATGGAAAGAGGAAAGGCATGTGTTGCTCAGGAAGACTGACCCACTCCATGCTTGGGCCTCTCATGATTATTGGAGCCAGTCTCAGGCACGGACATAGAACCTTTGGGCTTATTGCCCTATGCGACAGGCGTCAACAAAATTGGAAATGGTCATTGAGTTATCAGGGCCGGTAGAATCACATTTGGTCCCTGAATTTGTATTCAGCGTCTAAAAGAAGATAGCTGTTTCTAACTACCACTGTTGTCTGCTAGCCTCCATGTTGGTTCGTAGCCCTGGAAGTGGTTGCCCCGGTTCACCCATATTTCCATGCAAAGTGGATAGAATGGGAAAGCAGGGCACAGTGTAAACTCATCTATCTGACATTCTATTAACTGGCACTCAGCACATGGAGAACGCAGTGATAATTGGGGCTCATAATGACGGCCTGGAGGCCTCGCAAAATCCTGAAGTGTCTTCTGAATCATCAAAGAGTGATTACATTATGCCCAGTCCCGTTTTACTGTTAAACACATTGTACTGTATTTGATTCTTTGGAAATTGGTGATCTCTGTGTGATCTCTATGGTGATTCTGTATTAACCAGAATATTAGATTAACCAGAACACTTCGTTCCCTGCCTGGTCTGTATATGGAAAGTTTGCTGGATATTTGCTGTCTTTGAGCAGTCTGACTGACTTGAAGCTTTGGTTAAGGGCTGCTTTCTTTGCCTCAAACCATTTCTTTCTTCTGCTCACCTCGCTTGTGTTTGGGGATTGTCGAGTTAATAGCAAGTCTTTGGGAGAAAGATGATGGTGTCTCAGCTGTTTCTGAAGAAGATCGTCAGATCTGCTGTTGTGCTAAAACCAGGCCAATTTAGGGTTATACTTTTGTTAGTAAAGTTGAAGGGAGGAGTGGGGATGAAAATGGCCTCTCACCAAGAGGGTGGGGTGGGGGAGGGCAGGAAAGGTACCCTCATGCTGGAGTGGTCAGTGATGAGCCTGCTCAGTGGTGAGGAACAGCTGCAGTGGGGAGGGGGGCGCAGGGAGAGAGCTCCACCCCTGGACTCTTGGCCACTCAATAGGAGGTGGGGTCAATGTAAGGGAAGAGAGCCTGGCTGAGGAGTATCTGGGCGGGACTAACCCAGGCTGTGTCACAGGAAAGGAACTCCTTACTTTGCTTTTCCTGAGACTCTTCTTTTGTGATGATTCTGCTTATCCAGGGTGGCTCTGTCAGAGAGATTGGTGGTCACATAGCGGGCAGGGGCGGGGATGCCATGCCGATCTGCCCTCCCTTACCCGCCACTGAACCCTAATTTCCCAAAGGGCAGGGACCTGTGGCCCCCTCCTGGTCCTCACCTAATGCTTGGTGCCTTGTAAGCACGAAGTAAGAGTTTGTGCAATGAATTAAAGTCACAGCAACATGGATGAGGAAGGGCGTGTGTTTTGGATACTCGATATTTGTGTGGTATGTTGGACTCTGTAAAGTGCTTATGGGTGAATTATCTCATTTGAGCCTCAAAACAGTCCTTTGAGGCCAGTAAGGCAAAGAACAGTGTCCCCGTTTTATAGAGAAGGAAACAGAAGTGAAAGAACTTTCCCAAAGCACACAGCTAATAACTGGCAGAGACTGAACTTGAACCCAGACCTTCAAGCTTCTAATCCAGGGCACTTGCTTCGACACCATACTCTTTGTCCTTTGAAGAGGTACCTGACCGTCCTCTGTACATCCCGTCCACAGGAAGCATCTGTAGCTCCTTTGCTGGTATGGCAGACAGTGACATGGGAAGCCAGGAGGTCTTCCCCACAGAGGAGGAAGAAGATGTGACCCCCACCCCAGCTAAGCGTCGAAAGGTGAGAAAGACCCAACGGGACACCCAGTATCGCAGCCACCATGCCCAGGACAAGACTCTCCTGAGCCAGGGCCGCCGGCACCTGTGGCGAGCCCGAGAAATGCCCTGGAGGACAGAGGCTGCCCGGCAAATGTGGGACACCAATGAGGAGGAGGAGGAAGATGAGGAGGAAGGCCTGGTGAAGAGGAAGAAGCGGAGACGACAGAAGAGCCGAAAATATCAGACTGGGGAGTACCTGACAGAGCAAGAAGAAGAGCAGCGGCGAAAAGGGAGAGCAGGTAAGGCTGGCTGGGGGCTGCTGCCCCAGTGAGCTGCTGTAACTCGTCCCCAAACCACAGTGACTTTGGCTTCTGGGGACCCTCGGGCATCCTGGGTGTTCCCACATCTGCATTCTCTTCGCCAGCCAAAAGCCTCTGCACCCCTAGAAACCTGGTGCTATGAGCTCCAGCTGCCAGAGGGGGTCACTCAACTCCAGTCCCCAGGTTTTGGCTTGGAGTTGAGATTGAATGAGTTTGGACTGACCTGCAGGTGAGCAGAGGGCATGAAGGCCCGAGCCCTCCAATTTCGTGTAAAAGTCTGAACCTGTGGGCAAGGCCACAGTGGCATCCTTGGCATGGGACAAGTTGAACCAGGGAGTTCCCGATTGGCTTGAGGGAGCTGGGTCTTGGGAGGCTGGGTTCTCCCTCCTAGAATCCTGGGTTCAAGAAGAAAGAGGCATTCATTGGCTGCCTTTCATGGGATACCTTCAGCCCCTTCACTAAAAAGAAGTACAAAGTTTCCTCAACTTAACAGAAGAACTTCAAGTAGAAGCAGGCACAACATTGCTTTCTCAATTAAAGCTACAAAGGTTATTAAGAGGCAGAGTGAAGCTTTGAGGTGACCTGAGGTGGCATCATTTTTGTTGGACCTGAGTTGGAAAAGCAGGCAGCCCAAGGAGAAAACCAGGCTCTCGTTGGCTACGTCACATGCTATAATATGTAATCATGGACTGTCACCAAGGCTAATATCAGTATGTTCTGCTAAGTACTGTTCCGGCCTATTTCTTTTTTCTTTTTTTTTTTTTTTTTTGGGGGGGTTGGGGGGGGGGGGGGGGGGTAGGCCCATTTCTGTAGTGGATTTCCAGATGAGCAAGAAGCATATCTCTGGGTTCCATAAGAACATGTCTGTCTCTCACTGTCTTTCTCTGACTTCTGCCCTTGAAGCAACAACTGATTGTCTCTGATAAGGTATTTATCCTGAGCCGCTGGGAAACATCTACAGTCTCCCTGTTAGTGAACACTGAATACCTGCATTGTGATGGGCAGTAGATTCTGGGTTTACTGTAATGCAAAGGAGGCCAGCAGTCATTTCCGGCTCTGTTTAAGGAGAGATATATACGGTACCATCCCTACACTTCAGAGAGCAATTGAGCTAATTTTCCTCAACTATGTGAGAGAGTGGTGATAATTTTCCCCTTTTCTTGCTGGAGCCATAAGGGATTGGTCAAGAAAGAGGTGTCAGACCGTTGGTCTCAGCTGCTTGTGTTAGGATGAAGAAGAGCTTTTGTATCACCCAGTCTTCTCTGAGAGCTGGTTTCCTAGAAGATTGGGTGCTTCTTATGGAACCTACTGGCTTTGGAATCAGAAGGACCTTCGAGGTGATCTGGTCCCATTTTCCACTCAAAGCAGAGATTTCTCTAGCACTGTTGACAATAGCCCTTACTTAAACACCTCTGGGAGTATGAAGAACACCACTTAGCAATGCATCTTATTTGATTTGGGGGCAGCTTTAGTTTTTGGAAAGTAGGTCATTCTCCCTCCATGCATGTGTCTAAGGGTGTTGAATTGAGGCTCTTGGCTTTGGCATATGGTTTGGTTACCTTCCTCCAGATCCAATGGTGACCTCTTCAGGAAGGGATTGCCTGGCAAATGTCTCTCTTCTCTGGAAAGCTCTGATCTCTCCTATTACTACCTTTCAGGTTGACATCAGAGAGTCAGGCAGAGGCCAAACTAGACAGGTCCCCTTACTTTTGTCTGAGTCTGATGACCTTCCCTTTTGTTCTGGACTTGGGTATCTCCCATCTTGACCTTCAGAGGAGATAGGAAGAGCCACTTCCACTCACACACCTGCTACTGCTACTTCCATTCTCCGTTTCTTTCCTGCTACTGTGAATTTCTTGCCCCACTACAACTGAATAAACTCCAGAGCCCTCCCTGCCCTGGGTAAATGGGTTAAGGGGCTGCTGCTTTTCCTGTGGCAGTAAATGCTATAATATGGCTTCCCCATGTTTTTTGAGGTCCTCCCTCATCAGGCACCATTCTCTTCCTTCCTCTTTTGCCTCAGCCCGGGCTTGTGGCATCAAAAGCCCTGGTTTAGGATGTTCTGGTTGGAATTGCCATTAGAAGCCATCTAACACCACAGTTCTTGGACAGGTGTGGGGACCCACTGGTGGGTCGGGGCTAGTTGGGAGAAAGGGGTAGTATGATAGCTGGCCTTCTAAGAGCTATGCATCATCTATAGCCAATTCCTCATGCTCTAGCGATGGCCCCCACATCTGGATTTGCCCTTGATAATGTCACATGTGAAAGCACATGCCAGGGTCAAGGGAGACGAGTTAAGAACTCTTGGATCTTGCTCAACCCCCTTGTTTCACAAATTGGAGAAACTGAGGCTGCAGCTATTCATTTCCCAGATGTACTGATCTTTTGTCATGTACTGGGCATGGCGGACAGTCCTGTGGGGGAAATAAAGAACACATGGGCATGGCCCTCCCTAAAGAGCTTGCACTGAAATAATATGATAAGGACGCCTCACTCTTTATAATGCCTTTTAAAGGGGTTTTGCCTATGTAACTTCATTTAATTCTCCCACCAGCCCTCTGATGTGGAATATATTTTCTCTATTTTATGGACATAGAAACTGAGGCTCTGGGAGGTTGTGACTTGCCTCCAGCCAATTACACAGCTAGTGGTCAAGCCACATAACACTAATATTAGTTAAGAGGTAAGGGTAGACCCAATCGATACCCCCTGTACATGGGCATTAGGACAGACCTATAGGGTGAGGCTGTTTTCAATGAAGTTCCCAGTGCCTCTCAGGGATCGGTGCTCTGGATCTGGAAAGAGCTGTCAAAATCACAACCACACTTAAAAAAAATTTTTTTTAACATTTATTCATTTTTTGAGAGGCAGAGTGAGATACAGAGTATGAGCAGGGATGGGGCAGAGAGAAAGGGAGACACAGAATCTGAAGCAGCCTCCAAGCTCTGAGCTGTCAGCACAGAACCTGATGCAGGGCTTGAACTCACAAACTGTGAGATCATGACCTGAGCTTAAGTCAAATGCCCAGTTGACTGAGCCACCCAGGTGCCCCACACTTTTTTTTTTAAATGTGTATTCATCTTTGAAAGAGAGGGAAAAAGGCTGAGTGGGGGAGGGTCAGAGAGAGAGAGACAGAGGATCTGAAGCGGGCTCTGCGCTGAGACCAGAAAGCTCGATGTGGGGCTCGAACTCATGAACCGCAAGATTATGGCCTGAGCAGAAGTCAGATGCTTGACTGATTGAGCTACCCAGGTGCCCCACAACACTTTTTGAAGCTAGAAAGTACTTTATTTAGTGAGCTGTGGCTAGAATTAGAGATGCCGCCCAGGGTATTCCAGTGACTTGATTTCCAGCCAGGGAAGACAGCAGGTTTCTGCAACTGCCCACCAGCTAAGTAGGCCCATGGCACCTTCTGGTTTCAGGGAGTTTCTGTGGCTTTGATCTTTGTGTCCTCAGAGGGTGACCAATCAGGCCATCGGGTGGGTGAGCTGAAGCTATGAAGGGAGACGGCTCCATTTACTCCCTACCCGGGTGTGCTTCATAGTAGCTTAAGCAGAGCTGCTAAATTTGCTTTCATACTGGAATGGAGAAGGAGACAAAGAGGATGGGGGAGAAGCTGAAAAGAAAGTTGTAATTTGCTCTGGGCTATGGGGGAAATCCTTTTAAAATTACCCTCATAGTGAGTACAGCCAGATGGGCCGCCCCCTACTGGCAGGGCTAGGAGTCATCACCTGCTTGGAGAGGGGAGTCTTCGATGTTGAAGTGTGGTGTCCATTTGAGAAGCATTTAGTGGAATCATCAGCACCACACTATCAGATACTGGTAGCTGATAGTTATACAACTTTGCACTGAGATTCTAACCCCCAAAGCCTCTGATTCATCTTAGAGGAAGGCATTGCTTTTATGTGTTCCATTTCCCTGACATCCATTCTTTCCTGTTTCTTGCTTTCAGATTTAAAGGCCCGTAAGCAGAAGACTTCCTCCCAAAGTTCGGAGCACCGCCTCAGAAACAGGAACCTTCTCTTGCCCAGCAAAGCCCAGGGGATCTCGGATTCACCAAATGGTTTCCTCCCGAACAACCTGGAGGAGCCAGCCTGCCTTGAGAATTCAGAAAAGCCATCAGGAAAACGAAAGTGCAAAACCAAGCACATGGCGAATGTCTCAGAAGAGGCAAAGGTGCGTTGGCAGCGAGGGGAGTTGGGGTGAGGGGAGCAGGCTAAGGCGGCAGACTTTCCACAGGCTCCTTGATGAATGGTCCTCTGAGTGAGTGAGTGGATGGAAAGGACCAAATTAACCCATATTTATTCCAGTATTTTGAACTAGTCCTAGAAGAATTGGGGGTTGCATTTGAAAAATGGGAACTAGGGGCTCAGTTGGTTAAGTGTCCAACTTCAGTTCAGGTCATGATCTCACGGTTGGTGGGTTTGAGCCCCGCGTCGGGCTCCGTGCTGTCGGCTCAGAGCCTGGAGCCTGCTTCGGATTCTGTGTCTCCCCCTCTCTCCATGTCTCTCTCTCTCTCTCTCTCTCTCTCTCTCTCTCTCTCTCTCAAAAATAAATAAACATTAAAAAAAAGAAAAATGGGAACTAAAGTTACAGCTAACAATAAGAGACTGCAAATTCTCAGGTTTGGCTCATGATGGCTTTTCTTCAACAATCCTTGGATCTCCTTTGAGTTAAGGAAGAGTTGAAGAATATGGCAGGATGTTAGCCTGAATAGCTTGTTAATATCCAATCAAGAAGCTTTTGTCTGGGCTTAACTCACTTGAAACCAATCAGAGAGCTTTCTGAATCAATCAAGGTAGAAAACAACTCGTAGAAGCAAGGATGTTGATATCTAGACAAAGGTTGCTTGAGGGTCGGGCTGAAGGAGCTCTAGCTGCCCTTCCCCACACCCATCTCCCCAGTTTGTTTGCTTCTTGGGCACTCACCAATCAGTAGCCGGGCCAGCATTCTAGAACCCCTGTTCATAGTTGACATTTTTTTTTGATCTGATGTTCACAGCATTGGTTTTGAGTTCCACATTGTACCATTCGAAAAAAAATCACGTGGTCCTCGGTCCTCGGTGAGCTTTACATTTGAGAGAAGTGAAGGTCCAGGTTCAAATGTATACCCATAATATGTATTTGTCATTGGCAACCAAAAAAAGGGTCTTATTGGGCTTGTTTGGTGGTTGTGACTTTAACAGCTCTTTCCAGCTCCATTCAGGGATCCCTGAGTGGCACTGACAGAAGGCGGGAGACCCAGGGGCTCATCTTCCCCTCCTTTCCCTTTCCCTCTCCCTCTCCTGGAATCTGGTTCCAGCTCAGACAAGGTACTCAAGCCTATTTCCTCATCTTTAAATTGGAGATGATACTCCATGTCCTTTCCATCTCACAAGGGTGCTTGGGGGAACAAAGGAGGCAACTGATGTAAAAGGCTTTGATGACCGTAAAGTGCTCTTTGAGGTTGGTATACATCCTCAAGCTTCAGGTCGAGGCAGGGATAAGAGGACAGAGGCACGGATTGGCAAGGTAGCAGTGACCATTCCCTCAGACCCCCAGAGGGGGCGGGGTAGGGGAAGGAATAAAGAAGTCTGGTCTGTGCTGAGTGCTATTCACGTGGTCGTCCTTAATTCCCACAGCAGCTATTAGAGGTAGGCACTGTTGTCTTCATCTTATGGTGAGGACACTAAGGCTCAGGAAGGTTAAAGGCCTTTCAGGAGGTTACTCAGTGGTCATGAGTGACAAAGTTGGGATGTGAAGCAGGCCTGACTGCCGCGGCTCTTTCCATATGCCTCCACACTGTGAATGGGTGGCTTCAGTCTGTACCCAGGAGACACCGGGGGAGGGGGTGGCCAGGCAGGGACACACTGCAACCCTGAGCAGCTCTGGTGAAAAGTGGGCATCCCCCTCCTCTTCCCTGCTCCTCCCCAGACACTCAGATGGCCCTGTCCCACACAAAGGTGACCAGCCGCCTGACGTTCAGCAGCACATGCTGATACTTGTGCCTGGTTATTCTGCCTGGCAGTGTCTGCAGCAGTGTCCCTCCCAGAGAGGTTTTGCCCCTTCACAGGGCCTCTCTTTCTCCCTCCCGCCTTTCTTTCTCTCCCAGTCACCACCACCTGCTCTGATTACCCCCATGGCATGGTGCTTTGTAGTGAGAAGCAAGGCAGGGGGAGGGCAGAGGATGTGCCTGCAACACTAAAGCTGGGGTATTGGCCAAAGGCTTCTTCCCATAGGAGCTCCAAGCCAGGGAGGGGGAGGGGGCCCCCATTTGTTCTTGCTCCTCCCCCCCTCAGGCAGCCTCCCTTGTCTCTGGAAGCTCTTGCCCCCAGAAGGAGAGTCACCCTTTGGCTCCTGGCTTGGCTTAGCAAAAACCTAGGCACTTTACCCAGAATCCTTCAGTATTGCTGTTACATACCTCTACCCTCGTGGCCGTAGAGCAACACTCTCCACTCATAGCCAGTGCCTTCCTGCTAGTGACTGTACCTCTCTGCCCTTTTAGGATAGGGATGGATAGCAGCTCTGGTTGTCTCAGGATTTATCGGAGGAAACAAATGCCCTGGGCTCTGGTCTTTTCCCTGCTGCCATTCCTTTCCTGGCTTCAGGATTTTCTAGGCAACTTTTCTGTGTGCCCAGGGCCCTGCGCATAGCTGGCTTGAATCTAGTCAACAAATGTCTGTTGTGATGATGTGTCCAGCCCTGACTTAAGTGCTGTAAGGAACAAAAGAGAAGATGACAATATGAACCCTGCCACCAAGCAACTTAAAACCTAGCAAGGGAGGCCAGACTTGTCCATGAAACAGTGGAAGGAGGTTAAAAGTCAAGCATTAGGCACCAGATTATTTGTTTCAGGCTGGGTGTTCTGGGTGTGCAGAGAAAGAAAGTTAGAGTAATGTAGAATGTTTTAGAAGACATAGAATTTCAGTGAGACCTTGATAATGCTCTGAGGGATTTGGCTAAGTGGTATGTATTAGTTATCTCTGGTGGTGTAACAGATTACCCTAAAACTTTGCAGCTCAACACAACAATAAATGTCCCACAGCTTCTGGGGGTCAGGAATTCATAAGCAGCTTAGCTGGGCCTGGCTTGGGGTCTCCCACAAGGTTGTAGTCAAGGTGTCAGCCAGGGATCCATTACCCTGAAGGCTTGACTGGGGCTGGAGGGTCTACTTCCAGGGTCACCCCCTCACACGGCTGGCAAATTGATGCTGGTTGTTGGCAGAAGGCCTCCTTTTCTTGCCCCATGGGCTTCTCCAAAGGACTGCTTGAGTGTCCTCATGACACGGTGGCTGCTTTCCCCCAGAACAAGTGATCCAAAAGAGAGCAAGGCTGAAGCCACATTGTCTTTTAGGAAGTAGCCTTGGAAGTTACACACCATCATCTGCAATCTCCTATTGGCTACATAGAACAGCCCTGTCCGATGCAGGAGGGGGCTACGTATGAGCACAAACATCAGGAGGGATCATCAGGGGCCATCTTAGAATCTGATGAGGGCAAAGTCTGCCCTTTGGTTGCCCAGTGAGTCATATCCCTCTCACATGCAAGGTGTACCCATGTCTCCCAAGGCCCCCCAAAGTCTTGTCCAAATATGACATCAGCTCCCAGTTAAAGTGTTTTTAAAATTTATTTATTTTGAGAGATAGAGAGCAGGGGAGGGGCAGGGAGACAGAGAGAGACAATTCTGAGCAGGTTCCACGTGGTCAGCAAAGAGCCCAATGTGGGGCTCAATCTCATGAACTGTGAGATCATGACCTGAGCTGAGATCAAGAGCCAGACGCTGAACCGACTAGCCACCCAGGCATCCCAGCATCAGCTCCCAGTTTAGAATTTCATCATCCAACTTAGGTTCAGGTGCAAATGAGGCTCCATGGGTCTGGTTCCTGAGTACAGTTCCTTGAACACATTTCCTCCCCATGTGAAGACCCCACAAGGGAAAAAGGGAGGCTCAGAGAGGTTGGGCCTTCACGCAGGTCTTGGCACTAGTAGGTGGCAGAGCCAAAACCCAGGTCTATTTCACTCTTACGCCCGAGTGCTTTCCACCACCCAGGCTGGGCATGAATGTGATCTTGGGACTTGGTATGGAGGAAGGTGGAAAGAGGCTGGGGAAGGTTTGAAGGCAGGTTTTGGCAATAAGAGTGAAGGCCTTGGCCATTGTGCTTGCTCAGTCAAAGAAGTCTCCACTTCTCTTTACTCTCAGTTTGCTTCTGCTTATTTGGAAGTAGGACTTGTAAAAACCTCAACAAAGGGGGCTTGAGGCAGGTAAAGAAGGCATGCAGAGTGCTTGATGGAAGCTGGGATATATCCCCTCAATCTCTGATTTCTGAGCCCTTGGTCAATCATTGGTTTATGTGGTTAAGTATTTGAGCCCCTCAGCATCTGCACACTGGGTAGGAACTGGTGGGAGCCTGTGCTGATCCGGGACTGCATCTCTGGTTTCCAGGGCAAAGGTCGTTGGAGCCAGCAGAAGACGCGATCTCCCAAATCTCCCACCCCAGTGAAACCCACCGAACCATGCACACCCTCTAAGTCCCGAAGTGCCGGCCCAGAGGAGGCCTCTGAGTCACCTACAGCCCGGCAGATCCCCCCAGAGGCACGTCGGCTCATAGTGAACAAGAATGCAGGCGAGACCCTCCTGCAGCGGGCAGCACGTCTTGGCTATAAGGTAGGGAGCTCCCCGGCAGCAGGATGCCACTGCCTGAGCATCTGTGAAGAAGCTTCTTCCCATTGGCTCTTCTGTGGCCTGGGCAGGGATTTGTTCGGGGTTTCAACTTTGACTGGACTCCTTCTACTGCCCAGATGGCCTCTGGGGCCAGCTAGCATGGTGTGTGGGAATGAAAGCTCATTTGAATATCAATTGGGAATGAAAATAATTGAAATGGTAACACAATATTGATAATCCAACACATTCCTAGGCCAGAAACGGGATTTTGATGTCTTGAATTTCCCTTTGTGCTGGCTCCCCCACTCAGAGAGAAACAGGGGTGATCATTGCTCACTCTTCATATTCTCCCTCGGCCCCCACTTTGGCTCCCAGTAGTGGAGAAGGCAGTAGTGTATGGGGGGGCAGGGCTGGGTTTCCCTACCATACACTACTTGCCTATGGGTTGGAAAGGAAGTTGGCATTTATTGAGCACCACTTTTGTCCTATTAACAGCTCTGATTTCTTCATATCATTTCATCTCACCGTTAACCTATGGAGGTAGGTTTTATTAGCCCCATTCTACACGTGAGAACATCAAGGCTTAGCAATGCGAAATGATGTGTCCCTTACTACTTCATGTGTATGAGCCTGAATTCTCACCAAGGTCTTTTTGATGCCCAAGTACCAGGGTAGGGTGGAAGCCTGACTCAGTGACCATAATTAAATTTTGTTGGACGTTTTTGTTGATATGAACTTCTTGACCATGTATCTTTGCCCACCACACCAATTGTTTCCTCAGGATTTGCTCTTAAGGGTGGAGCTGTTGGGTTATAGAGTAGACCCTGATTTTTTTTAAGGCTTCCAATACCTACAACTGACGCATTTAAAGACAGCTGCACTCCCAGCCAGGCTGGTCAGCACCGGGGAACTGCCTTGAGAGTGCCCATCTTTCTTGAGTACCTAGTGTGGGGGCTGGGATAGGTGCTAAGGGAGATCTAAGGAAAAAAAGATGACCAACTCCTGTCCTCAAGTTTAACCTTGTACCTGGGGCCAAATTAGCAAATAGGAAACCATGGGAGAACTGACCAGGGCAGGAGCAGGCTGGGCAGCCTGTTGTGGGAGGGAGGGAGGAGGAGTCTGAGGCCTGGGAGAAGAGGTGAACGTCTGTGCTGGTGAGGAGGGTATGGGGCCTTGTGCTCTCCTGCGTACGGCCAGCCTGATAGTTCCTATATCCAAGGGACAGCACCTCCAACACAGGTACACGCTCACTCACGTTCACTCGCTTACTCACTCACTTCTCCTAGTCAGCCAGCCTGCAAGCTAGCTGTCAGTCAGGATGCCTGGGTGGACCATGTTGCCAGGACCTGCCAGAGGGCCGATGATAGGCCACTGGTAGCCACTCTTCCCCTCAGAAGAAGGGTTGCCTCTCCCCTCCCCCTCAGCGTATTCACCAGATTCATCCCAGACTAGCTGGGATGCTTCCAGTCCTGGAGTCCCACCTCTGGTCCTGTCGTGTAGCCCAGGGACGCTGCTCATTACTATGTGAATAAATGACCATGCTGGATTATACTCGGAGCAATCCTGATTTGAGGGGAGGGTAGAACTGAGTGCCCCAGCATAAACATCCAGGGCTAGTACTTAAAACAATTAAAGCCAGCATCCAGAGATAGTACTTAAACCAATTCTTCTTCCTTGTTCTCGAATCACTACCAGAGGCTGTGCTTGCCACCACATGTCTCATTTCTGTGGTCTGGTGCTGTCTTGCAAAGCCCTAAACTAGGGAACCAGTGCTCAAGGACTTGAGGCCTGAGAGCTCGACCTCATGGTGGGCAGTGAGCCTTTCTCAGGACCTCACCCCAACAACCCACACCCAGATGAGTGAGTATCATTGGTCATAAGAAATGTCTCCCCGCTGCTAAGAAAATAGCCCAGAGCCGAGGCCGTGGAAATGGACCTCAGGACTGACTTGGGTGACAAACGATTTTGAGACTTGTCTGTTAGTCCCCGGAATAAGACTTACTCTCCGGACATTTGGAGAGCTTCGAAGCTAACTGGAGTGATGTCAAGAATTAGGCCTCTCTTTGCTCATGGAGCTCTCCCTGTCCCCACAGGACGTTGTTCTCTACTGCCTCCAGAAAGACAGTGAGGACGTGAATCACCGCGACAATGCTGGCTACACGGCCCTGCATGAGGCCTGCTCCAGGGGCTGGACGGACATCCTGAACATCCTGTTGGAGCACGGGGCTAATGTGAACTGCAGCGCGCAGGATGGCACGAGGCAAGAAGGCCGTTCCCCGCCCCCCACCTCCACCCCCAGCTCAGCCCCTCACTCAGAAGAGCTTGCTACAGCCTGGACTTCCACAGCAGAGGCTACACCGGGCTATACGTAGCAGAGAGGCCTTGTTAGGAGGTGTTTTGGGAAGAAGGCTGCAGACTGCAGAGGGGCAGGAGTGCCCACTAGGGCAGGAGTGGATGAGTTCCTGGCTGGCCCATCCACGTTGGTGACTAAGGGCAGGTTGGGGTCATCTAGGGATCATCCCATCAAGTGCAGCTTTACCAGGAACACCACTCGGGCGTCCCTCAAATCCTCCTGGTGGTGCATCTATCTCAGGCAGCATCTTGGGCTCTAGGAACTGGGAGGCTGACCTTAGGGTAACATCCCAGATTTGATTCTTGACTTGATGTCTGTACACTTGAAAAAAAAGATACCTGCTGGGTCTTAAAGAAATTGCACCCATTCCCCTCTATCAGAGGGCCTACTTCCTGGGCAACATCGAGACATGAGCTGCATATCAAGTAGGGAGACTTGGGTCAGAGGATGCAGGCTCTGATTGGCCACCACCTGGTGCGTGGAGCCACTCTACTCATTCCTGCTCCAGGGTGGTCATCCAGATCTTTCTGTTCATACCCTCAGCATCTGCTTTAAGATTATCCTTGGTCGGTTTCCTGTTCTCTCCCAAACTCAAGAGCTACCAGTGAAGCTACTTGGTACCCTAGGGACTGTCCCAAAATGTAGGGGGAACCTTGGAGAGAAAAATGGGGGGTGGGGAGAAAGAGGCACAGAGAGAGGAGAAGGACATAGGGAGATATGATGAGGGGTGCAGGCTAGAGGTGGTTCCTCTGCCCTAAGTCTTGCCCACATTATCCTGGGTCATCTTATTTTATTTTCCCCTGATGAAGTAGTCTGAGGCCTAGACACCCAGGCTCCCACTTGGGCCCTGTTGTCCTCACCCTGTGTCACCTCTGCAGGCCAGTTCATGATGCGGTGGTCAATGACAACCTGGAGACCATCTGGCTCTTGCTGTCTTATGGGGCCGACCCCACACTGGCCACCTACTCGGGACAGACAGCCATGAAGCTGGCCAGCAGCGACACCATGAAGCGTTTTCTCAGCGGTAAGCACAGCCCAGGCTTGAAGCCATCATCCTTGGGGATAGCCTCCAATTCCTAAACTCCTGAGGAGGTATTCTTCATCTCTCTCCATCTCAACTCCCATGAGAGGTGTCAGCCCTCTGCAGGCTTTCCTTGAAGTATCTCTGAAATCTCTATGCACTTGAAAAAGCCTAAAGGTCCACTTCCTCTTGTTCCGGTACTATGAGTGTCCATATCGCATGCATCCTCTTCAGGGCCGTGGTAGTCCACAGGGACCCGCTTCCTAGCTAGGCATGTGAGGTAGGCCTCCTTGTGAGGCCGCAGCTCCACTGGGGGCAAAGTCTGTTGACCCATGTTTTGAACAGGATGTTAGTTACAAAGAAATGACACTTAGCATTTTGCTTTTGTTCTTGCACTTTCTCCTTGTTGGTGATCACAGTGGAACCTTCAGGACCCCTCCTAATGCTGTATTTCTCACAGCCCCTGCCTGTGGTAACTGATGTTCCCTCTGTACCCCCCTGTACCTTTTTCTTCCTCTGTCACCTGACCCCTCTGGAAGAGTGTCTGGTATTCAGGCCCATGACAAGGGCCACAGGCCAACATGCATTTATGTTCTCATCAGTGGACAGCCATGGTTTGTCTGCAATTAGGTAGCTCTACCAAGTTTGGCAGTGGGGAGGACAGAAGGGGGTACGTCTAGTGTGGGCATGCTCACTGGGAATCTCCTCAGACTTGACCTCTGGATGAAGGAACTCCGCCTCCTTAGTGACATCACAGCTCGGCCCTTGCTCTAGAAGTTTCTTCTTCACACTGCCAGAGTGCCCAACAGAAGGAGCCACTGGCAGTGTCTCACTGACCCTCTGTGGAGTCTTCATTGTTTGCAGTTGAACCTCTTTCAGACTGGGATCCCATGGGACAAAGGGTTTGCTCAAGGCCACTGACTCTCACCTGGGCTGTGGCCCTAGATAGTCCTGAATCCCCACCTCCCCAAATACAGTTCTGGGCTCCCAACCAGGAGATCATTTATTTATTGAACAAAGGTTAACTAGGTAGCTGATGATGGAGGAAGAAACAAAGGAATGTGAACTAAAGGTCCCAATGGAAGGAGGACTAGGTGGGAAGCACCACCTTGATACAAATAAAAGCTGAGGGAGAAGCGATGGAAAGCCGTGGAGGGAGGCCTTGACTCCTTCCTGCTCAGCCATCCTTCGTTGGGCCCCCAGTAAAGCCGCCAAACCCTGCAGTCATTGGTCACTGTGTACAGGCTTCAGGCCTCCCAGCGGGACCCAGCCCCCTCTAGCCAGGTGACAGGACTGCCTTTTCCCTCCCCCCAGCTCTGGGGCTGTCCCAGGCCACTGTCCGTGAAGGGCAGAGCAGTTTGGGGTTGCTCATTCAGTCATTTGTCCCGGGCCAGTGATGACTCTTGTTCACTTTGGCTGCACCATCTTGGGGGCTCAGGGCCCCTTCTCACATATCATGTGCCACATGCACTGTCTTAGATACACACATGCTGTCTGCACTCCAGCTGATTCCCAGGGGAAGCTGGCACAGATGAACATCCAGAACTTCTCAACATGATGAAAGCACTGCATGAAGCTCTGTCTCTGACCAACAGGTTTAATCCAGGGCCTCTCTGTGCTACAGACTGCCCTCCGGCGGGTCTTGGGACCCTCTGGATCCAAATAAAGCCATCTCTGACCACCTCAATAAGCAGACAAACTCCTTTCTTCCCTGACCCTTTCTCCAAAATCCCAAAGGAATTCGAATGTTGAGACCATTTTCAGTAACTAAAAATTTAGAAACAAACCCATTTTTATCTCTTCCCGTTTCTGTTAGCTAATCCCAGCTACTAGCCAGCCTCGTTTTAAAATTTTTTAACGTTTATTCATTTTTTGAGAGACAGAGCGTGAGTGGGGGAGGGGCAGAGAGCAAGAGGGAGACACAGAATCTGAAGCAAGCTCCAGGCTCTGAACTGACAGCACAGAGCCTGACGTGGGGCTCGAACTCATAAACTGTGAGATCATGACCTGAGCCTAAGTTGGACGCTTAACCAACTGAGCCACTCAGGGGCCCCTACTAGCCAGCCTTTTGATGCCTCCTTAAACTAACCTGAATGCCAGCTCATGTTGCAGAGTCAAGAGAAGACTTTACTTTTTTTTTTTATAAAGATTTTATTTTTAAGTAATTGCTACAACCAACATAGGGCTCAAACTCACAAACCTGAGATCAATAGTCGCATGCTCCACCAACTGGGACAGCCAGGCGCCCCAAGAGAAGACTTCTCTTAATTCTGACACTTGATAGCATGTCCAAGCCAAACACCTTCATTCAGATCTTGACATTGTTTCTCAACCTCTTAGGCACAGAGCTACAGCTTCATCATGGGGGCCAGAACTGAACTGAACGGAGTGTTAGAACAGGGCCACCTCTTTTCCATGCAAATACCAAGTGATGCTCAGATGCAGATCTCTTTCTGGCTGTTTGAGAAAGTGCTAGCAGCACCTGGTCCTAGCCCCAGGGAGGTAGGCACTGGCAGGAGTCAGCAGGCTCCTGAGAGAGGGAACTTGGGCCCAGAGGTTGTTTTGGGGAGATGAGAAGACAATACTCAGGTGTTGTTTTTTTTTTTTAATTGAGGTGAAAATCACCCAATATAACCATTTGGAAGTGAATGATTCAGTGGCACTTAGCATATTGACAATATTATGTAACTATCATCAGGGGCTTAATTCCTTGAACTGAGTATTTCTCTTTTGTATTAATCCCAGCCATCCCCCCCACCCCCACCAGATGTCACAGAAGCACTGGACGGGGTGGTCTAGTGGCTGGAGGAAGCGCCATGGGCTCAGAAGTGTGAGAAGCATTTCCCTCACTGCCCACCGCCCCAGCCCCTAAATCTGGATGCGTTTGGGTGGACTTCTAGATGTATTTTTTTTTTTTTAACTTTGTCTGTCGGGCAGAGGTATTTAAAAAGCTTTTTGCTTTTCATCCCCAAACATTTGCCTGACCAGACTCTCTGTAGATTAATTGTCTTCTCCCTCCCCTGGGGGATATCCCACTGGGCAGAAAATGAAGGCGAATCCCTGTAGGGTGCAAAGGGCTCCATTTTCTGCAGGTGGAAACGATGAGCAAGAGCCTCACTGTTGCTCCTGGTGTGGAGCTTCCTTCTCTTTGTGCAAGGCTCCTGTTCTGGAAAAGTCTGGGAATCAAACCCTCTTTTAAATATACAAAGGAATGTCACTATTTACAAATATCCTGTAGTGAATCCTTTTGCAATGCAGAAGATGCTGGTAATTCATCTGGGTTGTAAATGTGGATTTTTCTATATTGAGTTGGCTTAAAGTGAGGCCCGTTTCTCCAGGGATCATGAAGGATACAGCGGCACCCCTTCTTCCATTCATTCATCCATTCATTTATTGAGCCCTGTTAGGTTTCAGGTACAGTGCTGGGTACTGGAGGTCAAAACGCAAACCTTTTCTCCCTTGTCCTTGGGCTTGGGACACCAAGCCATGCAACTGTCCAAGAAGCCTTTGGAAGACCTCCTCCTTGGACCAAATTACAGGCAAGCATGTGACTGATTTGCCTTTGACCCTTTGAAGAAAAGAATACCCAGGCTAGTCAAGGGAAAACAGATTCGTTTTCATCTGTCAGAAAGTATGTGGGGGCCGAGGGGAGTTGCTGCAGTTTGGTTTTGGGGCATCCGAGGAAGGATCAGGACTGCTTTTTCTTCCACTGATGAAAGGGTTAGCAGTTTACCACCCGAGGTCACTGAATCACAGGTTTTTGTTTTTCCTGCCTGAGACCTCTGCCATATGACCCCATGTCAAAGACCACTTGTTGTTTTTTTTCCTCTCCTTTCATGTCCCTGGGCTAGTGACTTGGTTGGAGGACATGGGGAGTGGTATGACAGGACCCTGAGAAAGAGAGAAACTCTGATTGCCAGGGTGACCGCTCACCTTGGGTACTTAAAAATTTTCTTTTATTGAGGCAAAATTCACATAACATAAAACCAGCCATTTAGAAGGGAACAATTCAGTGGCGTTTAGTGTAGTCACAATGTTGTACAACCACTGCCTCTGTCTAGTTCCAAAACCTTTTCATCACCCCCAAAATGAAACCCCAAATCCATTAAGCATTTGCTCTCTATTTTCCCCCTTCCCCCAGCCCCTGGCAAACACCCATGTACTTTCTGTCTCCATGGCCCTGCCCATTCTGGATATTACATATAAATGGAATGATACAGCATGGGGCCTCTTGTGTCTGACTTTTCTCACATGGCATCGTGTTTTTCAAGGTCCATCCATGTGGTACCATGTTTCAGTACTTTCTTCCTTTTTCTTAAAGTTAATTTATTTAACTTGAGAGAGAGAGAGAGTGTGTGTGTACCTGCGCAGGGCAGAGAGAGAGGGAGGGAGGGAGGGAGGGAGAGAGGGAGAATCCCAAACAGGCTCCACGTTGTCAGCACGAAGCCCGATGCAGGGCTTGAACCCATGAACCATGAGATCATGACCTGAGCTTAAATCAAGAGTCAGAAGCTTAACCAGCTGAGCCACCCAGGCACCCTGTACTTCCTTCCTTTTTGAGGCTGAATGGTATGCCATTGTATGGATCTACCCCATTTTCCATAAGGGAAGGCATAAGCCTTCATTGGTTCATGGGCCATTTGGGTTGTGTCCACCTTTTGGCCATTGTGACCAGTGCTGCTATAGCAGAACACGTGTGTACAGGTGTCTGTTTGAGTACCAGTCTTCAGTTCTTGTGGATATATACCCAGGAGCAGGATTGCGGGGCTGAGGGCACTTTTTGGTGGAAAGGAGAAGAGTAAAGGACTGAAAGTTATAGGAGGGGCGGGGGACAGTCAAGGGAGAGAAATGTCCCTCTCTGTCCCAATTGTACATTAAGGCCTATGAGGAAACGTGACCAGAAGGCACACCATCAAGCAACCGTGGGAGCTTTTTCTGGCGTGCAGCTCATGGGCCTGCCCAGACGATTGTACCTTTGCTCGTGCCCATGCACATTGGGCTGCCTCAGAAAGGCATATTCACCTGAGAATGACAAAGATTTGCTGTCAGTGAGGAGAATTAGTGGAATGTTCTGGGGGCTCTGAAGGCAGTCCCTAGAGAGGAGCCCCAAGAATGTGGGGAACTAGGGCTTTGATGGAATCCTCATATGATCTCCTGGGGAGACGACAGTCCTTGGAGCACGGGTGTTTCAGCATGCCAGTTAAGCAGGCTTTAGGTCTTGCCTTGTAGTAATTCCTCCTTCCCTCCCTGTCTTCTCCGTATATTTATTTGCTCTTACTATGTGCCAGGCACCTGGGCTCAGGCCATGGGGAGACAATGATGAACAAGACAGACATATATATTCCCTGCCTCTTGGAGACTTATGATCTCATGCCTCCATCTCCCAGGACACCTAGCACAAGGCCAGGCACAGAATAGGCACCTACCTAACTGACAGATGCTTTCTGAAGAAACTCCTTCCAACTCTCAGGGGGCAGGGGCCCAGAAGAGCACAGAAACTGGCAGTCATGACCTCAAGAGTTTTTTGTGGAGTACATAAAAAAGATCTAATGTGTGTGACTAAAGGTTTTCCACTGTAGCTGCTCAGCCATTATTTTGAAAGCTCTCTCTGGCTGCCTTTTCCTACCAGAAGAAACCCTTCATCTCGTAGAAGGTTGCTAAAAAGTTACTTCTTTCAGTAGCTCACAACAGCTAATAGGCATTTTTGCTGATAGACTGTACGACCCAAAAGGAAAGTATATTGGAGTGCAGTGGTGCATTTCATCAGGGGGGATTGGCTTCGTGCCTTTAGGAGTGGCCGCCAGCTTCCTCCTGGGATTTGGTTTCCAGAGGGCTCCCTCACATCACCTGTGCCCTTTGGACTCTCTCCTGTACTTTTGCCTGGGTGTCACCTAAGCGCTGGTAGCAACCATTATAGAGCTAAATCAGCTTGCCAACTGTGCTGGGCCATGTGCCCACAGATGCCACAGTTGAATTTGTCATGAAAATCTCCTTTTGTACATGTGCGGCTGAGAGGTGAAGCAGTTCTACTAGGTGATGCTTAGCTAGGAGACAAGGAGGCAAAGGGGTGACCTGATGTCTAGCCTCCTATCAAATAAGCAAAAGGCGGTTTAAATTTTTTTTTTAATTTTTTTAACGTTTATTTATTTTTGAGACAGAGGGAGACAGAGCATGAACTGGGGAGGGTCAGAGAGAGAGGGAGACACAGAATCTGAAACAGGCTCCAGGCTCTGAGCGGTCAGCACAGAGCCCGACGCGGGGCTCGAACTCACGGACCGCGAGATCATGACCTGAGCCAAAGTTGGCCACTTAACCGACTGAGCCACCCAGGCGCCCCTAAATTTTTTTTTATTGTGGCAAAATACTTACAGCATAAAATTTACTATTTTAACCTTTTAATTGTCTTGTTTTTATTTTATTTTATTTTATTTTATTTTATTTTATTTTATTTTATAATGTTTATTTTTGAGAGAGACAGACAGCGAGTGAGGGAGGGGCAGAGAGAGAAGGAGACACAGAATCTGAAAGCAGGATCCAGGCTCCACACTGTCAGCACAGAGCTGGATGCAGGGCTCGAACTCCCAAAATGTGAGATCATGACCTGAGTTGAAGTCAGACGTTTAACCAACTGAGCCACCCAGGTGCCCCTTAACCCATTTAAAAATTTTTTATTTTGAGAACAAGAGAGCAAGTGGGGGAGGGGCAGAGAGAGAGGGAGAGAGAGAATACAAGCAGGCTCCACACTGTTGGGACAGAGTCCGACCTGGGGCTCTATCTCACAAACTGTGAGATCATGACCTGAGCTGAAATCAAGAATCAGATGCTTAACAGACTGAGCCACCCAGGTGCCCCCTACTCTTTCAACCATTTAAAAAGTGTACAGTGAAGTGACATTGAGTGCATTCAGAATGTTGTGCAACCATCACCACTACTGAGTTTTGGAACTTCTTCATCACACCGAAAGGAAACGCTATGCCCATTAGGCAGTCACTTCCTGTTCCCTCCCAACTACCCATGTGCTTTTTGTCTCTGTAGATTTGCCTGTTCTGGATATCTTATATATGTGGAATTATACAGTAGATGGCCTTCTGTGTCTGGCTTCTTTCATTTAGTGTAATGTCTTTAGGGTTCGTTCATGTTGTAGCATACATCAGTACTTTGTTTCTTTTTATAACTGAATAATGTTCCATTATATGGATGGACCACGTTTTGTTTATCCCTTCATCAGCTTAACAGCATTTGGATTGTTTCCACTTTTTTGGCTATTGTGAGTAGACCTGCTATGCACATTCCTTTGTGTATAAGTTTCTGTTTGAACACCTGTTTTCAATTCTTTGGGGGTATACACCTAGGAGTGGAAGCAAAAGGTTTTTATGAGGGTACACGTGGCCCTCTCCCCCATGTTTTTCAAAGATGAAGGAATTCTGCTTCCTTATCTTACTTTGAATTGGAGAGATCCTGATTGGCTGTATGAACATCGTGACCTGCAGGGAATTGAAATCTTGGGACAGGTCTGAGATTGTTCTGGGAGAGTCCATTCCCTATACCATTAAAAGCAGGGATCCCAGACCTAAATGCCTTCAGGCTGATCATGTAAGAGAGCAGAGCAGAGCAGGCTGGGTGGGGACTGTTGAACCGGAGAACGCACATGTCGCCTCTCCCTCTAGCCAACTGTTGACATGCAGGAATGTGGGATGCCGTGTTGCCAGATTTTCTGATATTTTTTTTTTCAAGAAAAGTTGGAAATCCAGATTTTTAGGTGAAATCTCTAAATTTTAAAATGTTCAACATTTTTTTTTTTTTTTTGGTTTAAAACACTGGGCCAAACCCCAGGTCATCAGTGGGCTAAATTTGGGTCCTGGCTGTTGGTTGGCAACTTCTGACTGACAGCAGGAAACATATCTCTCCCTGTTAGCCCCCAGACCCTCTTGTGTTCCTTCCTTCCCTTCTCCCATTCTCCTGGCCCCATATAGATGTACTTTGTTTCTAGGCCCTTCTCCAGCCCACCCTCCTTGTCTCACTGCCTTCTCTTCTTTCATCAGATCACCTCTCAGATCTTCAGGGCCGGGCAGAGGGTGACCCTGGCGTGTCCTGGGACTTCTACAGCAGTTCTGTGTTGGGTAAGCTTTGAGTCGGGTTCCTCCCATGCTTGTCTGTGGCCCAGAGATGGGGGATTGCTTTGGGTTTCATGGATTCTTCTCAAAGACAGGAGTGAGAAGGGAAGCTGCCTTTCTGCACCTGTTAGTAACTTACAGAACCTTACACACCCTTTGAACCCGAACACTAGCCCATGCTCCCCCTAGACTCAGAATACATTGGCCTAAACCAGGGATGCCACAAAGCCACCCCTCATTTGCCCTCTACCACTTATGCCCTGGCTATTGTTTTTATTCTCTCTCTTCCAAGTGCCTTTCTCCTCCCTTGCTTCGTCCTAACCCTGCCACAAGCCCCTGTGTTGCACTGTCATCTCTTCCGGCATTGTTCACACTCAAGAGAGACCCAGCCCCTCACCTGGCCATGATCATTCTCTCCCTGCCCTACTCCCACCACGCACAGTTTCGGAGACAGCTGCTGCCTCCCAGGCCCTTAGCCTCTGACCCAAGCTTTCCTCTCTAGGAAGCGTCTCTCTCTGTGGCAGTCAGCTAGCACTCATTCCTGGGGCCGGGGCTGCAGGTTGGGGGAGGTATCCACCCCTAAGCTTTGGGGAAGCTGGAGCTGGGGAAGGTTGGGATGGAATGAAATATGCCACACCCAGACACGTAGCCAGGGGTGGGAACTGACTGAGTGGCCCCTCCGGGCTCCTGAGAGCCCCACAGGCATGGCAGGTGTTTCTACCTTGCCTTTGACTGCTGGTAGTGTCATCGGGCTCCATTTCCAAAGGCCGAGCGGCCGGTCCTTTACAGCATCTGGCTGTTTTCCAACTGAAAGGTGGAGTATAATGAATTTCTGGCCAGAAACTACTGTCTTCCAGGGACAGAACTTTCACATGCCCTCCCAAGGATGGGAGCCATGGGATCAGCAAAACTTGGCCCCAACTGGGGGTCTGTGAACTTGTTGCTTATGTCCTAATCACCCACCTCTGTGCCTCTTTATCTTGTTGAAACATTTTTTTTTCTTCAGTTTTGTGCACATAGCTAAGTCCTCATATCCCATGTGCTATCCTTACAGAAGAAAAAGATGGCTTTGCCTGTGACCTCCTCCATAATCCTCCTGGGAACTCTGATCAAGAAGGAGATGATGTGGAAGAGGATGACTTTATGTTTGAGCTCTCAGACAAGCCTCTTCTCCCTTGCTACAACCTCCAAGTGTCAGTGTCCCGCGGGTAAGTGTCTAAGAGCTACAGGGACTGAGTGCCAGGATCCTGGCAACCCCTAGCCTGCCTCCCTGGGAATGGGGGAGTTCTCCAGAAGGAAGCAGAGACCTGAAGAGCACATGCTGGAGCTTAGGAAACCTGACAAATGACCAAGGCCAGCCTGACTTTCCAGCCCTGATTAGTTACATTCAGAACAGAGGCTGTAAGTTCTAGGTATATTGACTATATATGTATTTCCCAAACCCAAAATCTAGATTCAAAGAATCTAGATTCACTCTCTAAAGAATTGCTCTGCTGTTCCTGGGTGTGAGAGATGATCTGGGAGATGTTTGAGCTGATGAACTATTAGAATCTCTGGAACATTTTTGTGGTTTCTGGGAACAGCCAGACAGAATATTTGAAATTGAGATTCTTGGAAAAGCCGGGACATATGGTTCCCATAGCTGAGGGGCTGCTGGGGTCCTTAAGTAATCCGCAGGCTGCTTTCTTGTAGCCTTAATGTTGGCGAGATGATGGCCTCAGTGCTGTCATCTCAGATCACTGTGTGTATTGTTAGCAGGCATCACCTGTTTTTGGAGACTAGAATATACTTGACGCTTACCATTAGACCGAACCCAGTTGAATCTTGATTTGAGGGTTCAGAAGGGACAGCCTAGAGACCATGGTCCTTTCGGCTCTTACGGATGGCAGTGTGTGGCAGTGCTGCTCAGGAGGATGCAGAATGAATTGTCTTTTTATTATCAGCCTCCACCATTAGGTGTTTTCTTCCTCTTTTCCAATATGTTTGCAGATACTTTTAAGGGTACTTGTTCTTTGATACCTATTTTGGAAACATCAGACCCTGTCTTTCTAAAAAAGTGAAGGCACATGAAGTGCACATGGTCGAGAGAGGGGTGCACAATGGATTAGGAGCCCTTAAAGTGAGTCCCTCAAGTTGACTACTCTAACCAATCACCATCTGGCCATGGTTTCTTTGCATCCCTTCCTCCAGGGGCTGATAAGAATAAAAATAGCCTATATGATGACACTGGTTGGGATCAAGTTTCAGGGGCTTTTGGTCCTTATTCTTCTGGGCATCAGCTGATCCCAGAGGGTGGGGCCAGGCGTCTGAGATATAGTATTGCACAGTTAATTAATTCCTCCAGAGTATTCAGCACCTCCTTCTCTGAAACAGGATCTTGGGCTCCAGGCAGTAGAAGGACCAGGCTAGTGTGCATCAGGTGTAGACAGAACACAGGGCAGCTGAGAGCCATGTGCCACTCAGCCACCCGAGCAGCAGGCAGGTTTTCAGTTGAGAACTTGGTATGGGCAAAGCTGGTTTTCCTGACATTACATCCTTCTGTGCCTCTTCTGAATCTGCCCTTGCCCACCACTGCAGCACACTGTGAAATGAATGTTCTTCAAGAAGTAGGAAGGGTGTAGAATGATGACCCACCGAAGTGCCTTCGAGTCATCAAAGCAAAGCTGAATTCTGACCACCAAGTGTTAATGTTCTGAGGGGTCTTTTCCATTCTTTGAAAGTGATGCTTCAAGGGAATGGTGTCTGTAGTCCCTTCCTCTAAACCTAGAGCATTCCATTTCCTGATGGTGTGAGAAAAGGGGTTAGTGTCACAGGGAAGAGTGTTACATTTTAGGGAGAAGGACTGTGGGTCTGGGTAGAAGTGGTAGGTGTTGTACAGAACACTCAGTTCTTTTTATTAAAGTTTATTTTGAGAGAGAAAGTGTGAGCGAGCAGGTGAGGGGCAGAGAGAGAGAATCCCACGCAGGCTCCGTACCCTCAGCACAGAGCCAGATGCAGTGCTTGAACCCACGAACCACAAGACCATGACCCAAGCCAAATCCAAGTGCCAGTCACCCAACCAACCGAGCCACCCAGGTGCCCCAAAAGAAAACACTCGATTCTATAAACGTGTCTTCAGCAGGCACACCAGTCAAACCCCGAGGGCCAGAATACAGCCTTCAAAGAATCTCCAGTCTAGAGGAGGTGGGAGACAAGTATACAATTAGTTCTAATAAAAGACAATATGTCCAAAGTGGATTTATTATTATAAAAATTTCATGCAGTTCAGAAAGGTGTCAAGTGAATAATAGAAGTTCTAGTCCACCCTGAGCCCCCATTCCTGTGTCACAGAGAAAACCACAGTTTACATTTCTTTTGTATCCTTTCTGAAATGGGTCATGTTCTAAGTATTATAAAAGGGGTATGAACCAAGCGCCATGAGACTGTGGAAGATGGGATGAACAGGCAGTTTTGTGAAATGGGAACAACCCATTTCACAGGTGAGATGGCGCCTGAGCTGGGCCTGAGAGGAGGGGAAGATGGAGGGCCAGGCACAAGCAGAGGCACGAGACAGACAAGTTCAGAAAGTGGGGCTTGTCCTTCAGCAAATGTCTGGCACTTGGTGGGGTGGGGGGTACACTGTGTGTGTGAGTGTGTGTGTGTTATTAGGAGAGGTTGGGCTGAAGAGTTGAATGGGGTCATGTTTGAAAGGTCTTGCCATAATATCATGGTAACGAATGTGGAGGTTTCTTTGCTGGAGGTACTGGGGATCCATGGAAAGCAGTTTAGGGAGTGAGAAGGCCAGATTTTCTTTTTTAGAAAAGGGGTAGTAACGGATGCAGTGAGGGTAGGTAGGGGTGCAGCAGGGAGACTCTTAGCCAGGGGGAGACCAGTTAGGAGGCTGACACAAATGCTGCCGGTAGGACAGGGCAATGGCCAGGATGGACAGCCTTGGAGACGGGACCATCATCAGGGGAATGCAGTGTCTCTTCCTGGTTTAGTCGAAGCAAGCGCATGGCCCGTGATCGGCCTCCCCGGCACCCCTCCCAGCTGTCCCCAGGCTGCCGCCCAGGCCAGTCGGGTGTGCTCAGCAGAGTCAGACTGGCTGTAACGTGAGCTCTGGCCCTGCAGAAACGATGGTGCTGCCGCTGGAGAAAAAACTTGTCTAATGCATTCCAGAGCCAAAGAGAAATGCCTTTTAGATTACCCACAGTTTAGGCCTTTCTCCACGGCTCCCCGTCTGTTGGGGAAGGTCTTGGAGAATGAAGAGGCACGGGAAACAGGAGTGAGAACAGGAAAGGGAAACCAGACGGGGTAGCAGGGCTCGGTAGGGGAAAGAACTGGTCCCAGCAGATGGTAAATTCCGGGTCATGGGGTGTGGGGAAGGCCTGGGGATGCCTGCTAAGAGTTTTGGGTTCTGGAAGGTCCCTTTCTTTCCTGCTCCCACTATTTTAAAAGGAAGGGGTAGTCACGGGTTGAATGCTCACAACTGAGCTGAAAGCTGGTTCAGCCAGTGCAGGCTAGCACAGGAGATTTTTGCCTCAGTGACACCCAGGGAGTCCATGGTTTAGTTTGGGGGTGGGGGACAGGTAGCCAAACTGGCAGCCTTCCTGGGCCTTCCAGAGTGTTCCTGGCACCCCACTGGTTCCACCCAGGCCTCTTCCATAACTCCTACTCTTGCCTCTTCCAGGCCCTGCAACTGGTTCCTCTTTACCGATGTCCTGAAGAGGCTGAAGCTTTCCTCCAGGATCTTTCAGGCTCGGTTCCCGCACTTTGAAATTGCCACCTTGCCCAAGGCTGAGTTCTACCGGCAGGTGGCCTCCAGTCAGCTTCTGACCCCAGCCGAGAGGCCCGGAGGCATGGACGACAGATCTGCCCCAGGCTCCTCTGAGACTGTGGAGCTGGTGCGGTATGAGCCAGAGCTACTTCGGCTCCTGGGGTCTGAGGTGGAGTTCCAGCCGTGGAACAGTTGACCTGGAAAACAGCCCCTCCCTTTTCTTCTTTCTCTCCCAAGTTCACCCTTCCCCACTTCCCATGTCTTTCCCCCACCGAGCACCAGACTGCAGAATGAGGCAATAATACGGACCAACAAGAAGCCGCCTTATCAATGCCAGCATTAGTGACTGGATTTTTTTTTTTTCTGGTTATAATTAGTTCTCATCTCCCTGTCATCGTCATTGTTGTTGTGGTTGGTGATGGGGGTGGAAAGTTGAATTCCACGTCTGAGGGCAAGAGGTCCCAGGGATGGTGGGAGGTGGTGCCAGGGTCCCTTGGGGTGGCCTCAGCCTGTCCGGAGGAGAAATGAGAAAAGGCCAAATCTCTGAGCGCCCCCTCTGTTCCCCTGTGTTCTTCTGTCTTCCATAGTATTTATTTTATTAGTATTTAATTTGTATTGTTTCATTGGTTTCTGATAAGTCTGTATCACTGTGACGATTTGAGACAACTTGTTGTATTGAGGGACTTTCTTCACCTCCTTTCTTTGTCTTTCTTGATAAGCTCTGGAGCTGCCCCCTCCCTCTGACAGTTACTCCCAGGTTTGTTTTCACCCCACTGGGGAGGGGGCAGGTGGGGCAGGGGG
>NC_064817.1:102901367-102901873 GCF_023721935.1 Panthera uncia
GGCCTCCCTCCTGGCCTCCAGCACTGGGTTTGTTGAAGGAGAGAGAGGGAGAGAGGGGAGGAGCTTGGGCTGTTTCCCTGTCCCTTCCCCCCTCTGTGGCATTGTCTTTCCTATTCCTGTTCTTATTTTTCTACCAATTGCTATTTTTTCCAAACAATCCTTGTAGAGAGTATGTACCATCTAAAGGCAGGAGGGCCTGGCTATGGCCAGCTGATTGGAGATGGTACAGTTTTATTGTACAGGTGCTAAAACAACAACAACAAAAGAAGAAAATGGAAAAAAAAAAGACCAAAAAAAATGGAAAAAAAAAAAAAAAGCCAGTTTGAGGATGGGACAATCTGTTCTCTGGAGACTCCTGACCCATGTGGGAGATTAGTGGTTATTTTCTTTGTATTGTGTTTGTTCTTTGTTCCCAGGGGGAAGTTCAAGGCCCCCTTCTGTAGGACTGCTCCCCACCCCCACCATACTGCCCAGTTGGTTTTGAACAGTTGTTCTCCCTTAAAAAA